>NW_019214960.1:0-37827 GCF_002532875.2 Varroa jacobsoni | reverse complement strand
TTTATTTACTACCTATAAAGAAACAATAGTCTCCTAGAAGGTGTTCTGTATTCACTATGACGTTATGTTAGCATTAGAAAAACATTCTTAAATCTACTGCGCCATAGACCTAAATACAGACCTAAAATATTTAGTTGAGCAGCGAAAGACAAATCTGTCTTAAATACAAACAGCAATATTAATGGTTAGCAATATAGTTGGTATGATCCCGCTTTCCTGCCTAGATAAGCTATGTTTTTTTTAATAGGACATCTTTATGCCTTGTTTAGATTAGGCGAAGCACCATTACTTTTCAGTGACAGGTCGAAAAATAAAAAGGTTAGCTTTGTATTCATTTTTCGGCAAAAACTTGTTTACACCTTTACACCAAAATATTTATAGCCTCACTACGAGCTAAGCATGTTATGTCGATGTAATGACATACGGCCGTACATTTTACTATTACAAACAACTTCATATTTATTTCATTAGCTGCGACAAAATTTCTGCAGAGCGCCCCTATAACAGGTCACCCGCCAACTTCACAACGTCGCTCAGCTTTTCCCTTTCGAAATGGGACAGCAGAGCCACACTGTTCAGCTGTCATGTTCCGTGCTTGTTGTATCTATGGGTGCTACACTTAGCGCTATAGAGTATCTATAAGGGACTGGCTACAGGAACGGCATAATGGGCGATCGGGGAATGGGCGACAGTGTAGCCGTCAACGCGGGCGGTTATGGCCGACGAAGCAACGACGGGGGTAGCCGCGTAGTGGGCGATCGGGGCAACGACGGGGGCGTACGAGTCAGCGCGGGTGGTAATGGCCGATGAGGTTACAACGGGAGCGGCAGCAGTGTAGTGAACAACCGGGGCGGCGATCGGAGCCGACAAAAGAGTTCCACCGTGGACGATAGCCACAAGGGCAGCAAAAGCGGCGAACTTCAACATGGTTGTTTATTGATAGATGCTGAGAACAACTCTGCGACGCGATGGGTTTGGATACCAACCTTTTTATACGATTGGCGAAGCCATAAACGCTGTATAATCGCTACGGATCGCTTAATAAGACATTGGGAGCTGCTCTTCGGCACTGTGGAGAAACACAAAATCCACATTCACTTCTTCGACTTTCACGGCCTTCAGTGACGTTGACCCTCGCCTGCACAATACGAGTCCGTCGTCTTGGCAGTTTTGGCCCTCCGGACTAAAGCGAGGGTAAATCAAGCTTTGTCGTCATATGTTTCTAGTATCTCTCGGCTACTGCATAGCTGTGAACTCGGTCTAAAACGCAAAGTCGCGCTTACCAAAAAAAACAAGACAACATCAGAAACAACAGAAAATAATGCGCATTCTCCGATAGAGACAACGGACTTGAGCCGTTTCTAAAGCATCAGAACAAATGAGTAGATCTATGTCAGTCACCCGGCCATCGACTCCTTCAAATGAAGAATAAGCAGGCGAAGGACTCTTCTGGACATTCAGGCGCCAAATAATACGCAACACACTAGCCAAATAATGAGATGTGCGTATGTGCCACAGGATGTCGTATTGTACGAAAATTGTCTCATCCATCTAAATATCCAATTAAGAGCAACGAAGATACGGCATCGAGGGACGAACACATTACTGCATATGAAGGACCTTGAATTTGTGAAAATGGCCGAGTTCCAGGAGTTTTTCTCAGCGTGGAAGCGCTCTTGCCAATCGAACCCCCAATAGTACCGATCAAAATTGGTTTCTACGGATTGCTGAATGAATACAGGGACAAACAGAAAAAATAATAGAAAGAAAGACAATTTTGCTGTCCACCCATCTGACGGGCTGACGAAACTGATTCATCCTGTATAGATGTAAGTACCAAATTCGTATTTATCTCATGATAATCACTTATTATTATTAATTATGGTGCGAATTACTAGTTCCATTTAGTCCACTGTCCTGGGGAGTTTGTATCTACATTACACTCAGGTAGTTCGTTAAGACAACTGTGGTTCACTCCCGTCCCTGCGTTGGGCAACAATACTGAGCTTGACCCATTTGCAAACCCCGTTTGATGTTGTAATTAAATAATAATATCCTATATCCGGTCCTACGAGTATTGCCATCGTTCCCCTCGACCTAAATACAATCAAAACGTTCGTTTTAAGGAAGCACTTTTTAGCAGTGTAATTTGCACATAATACTACGCAAGCACATAAGCTTGTACTGTATTGATGCGGTACGCATACTAAGGCCATTGTTATGGATCTATTTTTTTTTAAAAAAAAAAAAACAGCCTTATCGGACGTACTACTTCAACGATGTCCTGTTCGTATAATTATGTAAGTACCTGTTATAATTAAATGTGCTCCTTTTAAACTTTAAACTTATGGGATTGATGTTAGTAAATAAATTTATTCTTTATTATAGTATTCGAAACCTCACGAGGTGTCACTTGAAATGTGGTTTACACTTATGCATAACGCGTTGCTTCACATGGACTAAGCAAGAAAAACACCGCAATAGGGTAAAGAGTGACTGTCAAATAGATTGCTAGAAATAGCAACTCCGCAGCGCATCCCACCAAAATCTGTTTGTCCGCAATGTTAAAACGGGCGTAAAAACAAACGCATGACGAAAATTATTGTCAATTACCATTCAAATACTATATAATGGTATTAGATTCGTCGCTCTGGCCTATTATTATGACTGCGCGCTTCGTATCATCACTAAACTAGAATACTCCACCGGTGTTATTCCTCATTGCTGCCAACTTTGTACTAGTGAAGTTAACGCTTGGAATCAATGCTATGACAACACGTAGCTTTAGATTGTTTTCGGGGAGAGAGAATGTGGGCACAACACTGATCGAGTTTCTTTCCTGTTTTTTCGAGCGGTTGTTTTTGTTAATTTTGATGATAATGCTTTTATGAGGAACATGACTATTATCATTTCGGTAAAATTCCGCGATTAGTAACTACGTAAGATGATCTCAATAGGAGTCGCGAAAGTCGGCCGATACCGGCAAAGAGCGTTCGTTTTAAATCGGTTTCTGTATGACTCCTCACCTATTTCGACGCTACGGCACGGTTGTTTGGGCTGAAATTTACCCGAGGACGGTACAGCGATTTATCTTCTACTTCCTTTGTTATCGACTCATGCAGATTTCGAATGGGCCAGTTTCATTTTGGTCAGTCCGCTGTTAGGTTTTGTGTTTTTCGAGTTTCTGCCTACTGCAAAGCATTGTGGTACTGAATTGAATTGAATACTCTTCTCCGCAGGTAAGTCTTGCGAAAAAAAAGTCCAAGCTGTCCCTCTGCTATACTAACAGTGACGATATATGCTGAAGAGATAGAACCGATTTGTTAATAAACTCTAATCGAAGGTAAAGTTGATAATGTATGGGGGTAATTAATGTGTCGATATATAGTCGTTCGTATATAACTCAAAAAAAAAAAGGACGATCTATTTGTACAGGTCTCAACCAGTACAAACGAACTGCGGCAGGCTAAGTCGTTCATTGATTTAAAACCATGCTGTCCTTTATAGAAGTAATTGCTGATCTTTAGGCTGTCCCTCTATGCCCCTCCTGCGACTCGGCAGCCTTTTATATGTAAAATTTCGTTTTCGTGTCTAGAACAATACATGACTCCTTGGGAATAGGCTCAAATGTATCTACTCAAACGACGACCAGAAAATAAAATAGATCATAGAACCATACGCACCGATTAGTCGAATCTTTGCAACGTTTCCTATTGTTGAAAAAAAAAAACAAAGCCTAATGTGTCCTTAATTTTAAATAAGCTCATACATATTTCGTGGTGCATACAGTACTCAAGTAGAAAAATAAACATGCGTATTTTTATCTATCTGTTTGATTAGCGAAAAACCTAACCATGGACCATTGTTTTATTTTTATCTCTATTTGACATGTACGCCTTGTTCATTATCGCCTTTCCACATGACGCATCGATAAGTGTACCAATATTCAAACACTTCGCTACGTATGATGCAACAGATGATCGCTTACTGAAAAACTCAATTAAAAATGATCTATCTGTGATTGCATTTGAAATAGATAGAATATAGAACGTTTTCTATTTTTAGCCTAATTTTAGTAAAGGATAGTTATTTTAATTGCCATCCAGACTCCAAGAAAACTTCAATATTTTTATTATTATAACGGAACTCTCGCAAAAATGAGCTGTTCTGTTAATTACTGACAACATTTCGCCGGACTGTCGCAATTCCCTTTTCAATGTATCAATCTATATTCAGGCGCTGGTAGTCACGTACAATCGTCCATCAGTCATGAAGGACCCCAAAATTCTCGCCCTCATCTTCGCTCCGATCCTACTTTCTATCGGTAAGTAGATAAAGGACATATAAGGTGACGAATTAACGGCGGTGTTCTTCGATTATCACCAGCGATTAGTAGGCCAATCTTAGATAAGCAGAGCAATGGAAGTTACTTTAACCTCTTGTATTTGTCGCGCTTGCATTCACTGACGAGCACTAAGTTGATTTATTTAATTTTACAATTAAGGTATATCCACTGATAGAACTATACTTTGAAGCGTTTGATATTGATCCAGAACATCACGCTGAAATAATCTCTAAATTATAATTGCTACGTTAGAAGATTTTGCTTGCTATCGGCCAGCTCCTTCCCGAGATATAATGGTCCAATTGAACAAAACGAGACCGGAACACCTGTAGTTATTTCCCTTTATAGTCCATTAGATGGGTCTTGAGCGTGGGACTCTCTCACCTGCGCACAAATAAACGAAACCTTGTTCGGATGATGCAGAGTGAGATAATACCCACTAAGCCGCTATCTCTCTTTGTGGGTCCCTCTGAGGCCTGGAACTGTTTGAAAACATCACTTCAGATACTTCGAAACCTGGGGAGGGATAGAGTTGCTCTTGCCGACACTCCTTTAAATTCGTATCTTTTTCTCAGTGCACTTTTAGGTTCTCTACTAAGCGGTCCCGATAAAGGTTCCCGTTCCTTTGCTTCACTAATATATAGATTGAATCACATAGCCAGCGGCGTCCTTAACCATGCATGGTCCAAGATAGACCGCGTCCTAGACTTTTCTCAAACGTTCCACGGTTTCACGTTCAAATACAGGGTAGCGTATCCCATAGATTTGATTTGACGCGGATAATGCGCACGCAATGGATCTTCTACTTATGCCCAGTAGCCAGCATTCGAATATTGAAGTTAATCTCCAGATGCTCAATGATCGATCTTACAGATAATTTTTCAACACTCGATACAAATATCGTTTAATAGCTTTTTATGCAAAGTATACTCTATTGAAAACATGTGATCGATTCAGAAGAGCAGGTTCGTCAATGTACGTTGAACGATTTAATTTTCTCTCTGTGATTTTTAGAAGCTTTAGTGCACTTTTTCCATACAATCTGGAACCTGAGCGTATTTTCCAACACGTATTGATCATTGTCAGCGTACATAGTATATGCTTGAATAGATATAAATAATCATGAACGCGTATCGCAAAAATTCGTAGATTTTATGCCAGCCTACACGATATATTACCATCCTAGACGCCTACATAAACACCATATGGTTGGCTTGTATGATTGATTACCGGCCTCAATTTCTTAGAGAATATATTAGCTTTTCCAGTATTATAGATATACACATACGCGTTTCACTCATATGCACTCTCGACCTATGGAACAGTCCGACTCCTGCTCGCTGGCGTCTTCTAATCTGGAATATATCGTTAGTGCATGCATAACGAATGCCCTTTGACTGTTCCTAACGCATTTGTTTTATTACTTACTCCTAATTCTTTTTTGGCGCAAATCCAAGCAAAATATAAACAGTATTGTCACCTTTCGAAGGATAACAGATATCGTTCACACGGACGTAGCAATCAGCAACAGTAGATATGTTGACTGTGAGGTACTCTCCTGTTTATTATTATTGTTTTGTGCTTAGAAGCTCATGAGGCGCATATCAAATGTAAGAGGCTCTCTATACATCAATAAAATTACGAAAAATCAAATTGGCGCTGTGACATCCTTGTTCCTCAGCCTGGGGAGAAACCCCACGACGTCCAGTTTTCGTCTGCGTTGAGATGCCTGCCGATGCAAATGATGTCACACCGGAATCTCTGCTCAAAATTGAACAGGCGCTTAACACGTCAGGGGCATTCCTCACCACCCAAATAACCAGGCCTCATCGTATAGAGAATCTGCAAAATCGGAGCCCTAACGAGGTTCGCCCATTGACTACATCTAAAACTCCCAGCGTCGACGTTCAGCCGGCATTTCAGAGAGACTGGCCCCGTCCTCCGATTAAGCCTACAGAACGGAAACGGGAAGGTCGACGAGCACTTCTAAACAACTCCTTAACTCCCCGAACTGTACAGGGTGTCTCTGATCTGAGTCCGCCTTCAGATACTGGTATTTTGCTACATAGACCGATTGGACTCGGAGATCTTGAATCGCTATTCCAAAGAACGCTTGTAAGTATCCTTTGTAGACAACCTGTTTTTGTTACATTTGGCAAAACTGTGAACAAGATGAGTCATATGAGATAAAAAAACAAATCTGTGTTATCGAAATGAGGAGTGCGGTATAAACTAATTTCAAGTGAGGTGATCGATTCCTCACTAGTCGAACTTGAATAAATTGTAAACAAAACGATGAAAATGGCGTTTATCATATTTATTAGGTTTGAATTTGTTGTCTATCTGTCTCATAGATAGACGCATGCAAATCAGTCTACTCCGACATTCTCAGTCGCAGTCCTCACGCTACGCCTTTTCGCCACCGGAACTGTTCCGTTCTTTGCGTTTACGGATCTCCCCCAGTTGATATACCCGAAGGCGGAATGTGTTATCAGCAGGTGAGTAACACAATTAGACATTCAACTAGACGTTCAGAAAATAGCAGAATATCATGTTTTATATATTACGTAATGAAGTGTTTGTCTGTTAAGTACAAATCGTCACGCAAGCGAATTACATTAATCAGCACAACAACGGTGTAGAACGTTGCATTTACGGAACGCCCACCCGTTTTTTTACAATATGTTGATCACTTACATGTTCGTTCTTCCACCAGAGAAATTTTGTAGGCACTCCAGGTCGCTGCAGGAATGGCGAATGCGTAATTTCCGGCAAGCCTTTCGAGTTCGACTTTCCTACAGAGCAATATGGAACATCTAATCCATTTTCGTTGGCGCCGTATGCGCCTGGCTTCACCCCTGATGTACATGTTCCTCAACGTGCGATTAAAGATACTGCGGAAAGAAGTTAAGCGAGTGCACATCTATCGTTGGGGCAGTCAACTGAACATACTTGCCCAACCAATAGCTCAGATACCTGCTGTATAGTTACACCCACGTCATGCGATATCAGTGAAGCTGAATCAAGTGTCATTACGGATTTTTGGCCAGTTTACCGCATTTATGTAATACATACAGAGTGAATTCAACAACAATAGCATCATCATCATCATCCTATAAGCGACTACTTGGTATTGTACGGATAGAAGCTTTCGTTAGTGTGAAGTTTATGTTGATCTTCAACTCGTCGCGACAAGCGACCAACGTTTAAGCCAACCGGCAAGGCTTTGCGTACCTCTGCTACGATATCGAGCTTCCGCAAAAGCGTCCTTATCTAAATTAAAGATTTTGTCCATTTAAAGCAAACGTCATAACATATTTCGAGCGAGACCCAATGTACGCTTTCGAGGGATGTATTGCTTCTTCATTGACACTAAACTGGAAAAAGTTTTGCCGCATAAGTATGAGCAACCGACAAATTGGGTCACGCCTCAATTCGCCTACGAGATTATACATCAGTCGGCCCAGAAAATGTAAAAAATGCTATTGGCTTTCCGTGTTTTTGTTTGTGATGAGAGGCCATTTGCCATAACACGTTTCGCCCATGAGAAGGTTTTTAGACACTTACAGCGCTTTGAATAATACAAACGCTGCAGGGTTCTTTTGGCATTTCTGACTATTTACCGTGCAAGCCATGTATTTAGCACGCAACTAATGTACCATTATTATAAAAATATATCTAACAAGAGCGGGTGTTCTCATTGTCTAGGGCAAATATTTCACGGGCATAGCAAAAAAAATGATCAATGATGAATAAAAGTACACTATTCTTAGAAACCATACTATTGCTTTTGTATAGTACAGTTTATCACGAATGCCCCCCCCCCCTCTCCCCCTCCGCCCCGCCTAACTTGTTTCAGCCGTATCAATCAACATCACCAGCTGCATTGCTTTACCATAAAAAAGGCCATTGCGGCCGCTTAATGCAATCTGGAATCTAATTATGCTCTAGACGTAGCTAGATTTTTTGTACGTAGAGCTTATAACTCATCAACCCGCATTTTCGAATACATCCGAACGCATGAGGCATGTTTTTCTGCAGCGCAGCAACCTTCCCTATAGTGGCAAACAAGTAAAAGCAGCATAAAGAATAAAACATGACAATTATTGTAGAAGCGGGTGTACTGACTGGCAAATCAAGTTCCATTTGAAGCAACAATCATAATTCTGATTGTGCGAAAGAGCTCGGACGATGTAACGTAGCCGAGGCAAAATCTATTCATGACGGCTTTAAGTAGTCCCCTACCGATATGTATTGAGTATCGATGATCAGCACTTTCCACTTTCGCCTGAAAATCATTCCTAGAACAAGGAAAAACGCACTTCACTTCTAGCAAATGAAAATATACAAACAGCTTATTGCGTCGGCAGCTTAGCTGGAAACTCCCCATGCGAAGGCTCGGGGATCAGTCTAAGGTACCGTGCCACCGAAAGTGGTCCGATAGGATGTGTTTATATAGAAAGCGGCTGAGTATTTGTTTCTGTATGTGTGACTGGGGCTCTTCCGAACTATGCGTCCGTTGAAGACAATTGCAGCAATTATATAATAGACGAATGACCAGAGTCGGCACTACGGAAGCTCCACCCAAATACTGTTCAAGGCCACACAGAAAGCGTAGTGAAGACCGCCACGCACATTCTACTAAAATCACTTCTATATACAGACCAGTAAACAATACACCTTGGACCCGTAATGTTAGTCGATCTTTCAATTAACGAGTTTGATCATTTACTCTCATGGAAGATCGCGGGCTATAGGGATGCTATCTAACTGCAAACGTTACCCCACAACGTAGGAATAAGACAATAAGGAAAGCCCTAACAATTAAAAAACTAAATACGTGCCTGTGACATAAATAATAACTAGCTTGCTCGTACATGGTTCTTGCATTCGGAATTGCACGTGACAGATTTGGCGTGTCGTGCAATTTCGTTGTGAAACATATTTACGCACGTGCACGAGCTGAGTTACTGTCCAGCAACATTTAATTGTGAAATTTATCGGAATGCTTTATCTAACATGTCAAACTGGCCTGAATGTAGTCTACAGTTTCGTTCGACCTTATAATGCATCGTTGTTACAACGTCGTTGTAGGTATGTCTGATACATAGTCACACGATAGGTGTGATTAAGTTAGGAAAAACATAATTACTACTACAGAAGTTAGAATGGGACAGAAGTGTTGTGATGACAACATCAAACACGTAGCCACATGACGGATTCTTGTGGCGGCTTCTCCGACGTTTTCTACAGCGAGAGTAACTTTGGCCAAGTAAAAAAGAATCAGATCGATGTGTTCTGTTTCGTCAGCTTGTTTGAACGTCGCTACTCAAATCCAAACCATTCAGTAGAGCTGCTTTGAGTACTACCGCCATCAATGTCACCGAAAGTTAAAAAAAAATGTGTTTCAAAAGAAAGCTAGTTCCGGCTTAGTAGTGAAATCAATGAAACCGTCTTCTGCAACAAGCGGTACATTTCACATGAAACTTCTTACCGAGTGTTTATTGTTAACTCTCAGTGAGTTTGTTCCAGTAACCTCTTTTCGCTTTACGCTTACGAGGTACAAACTTGATCGTATAACAGCTCGAAGCGAAAAGTTATATAGCTTATATAAGAGGGAAAAAAACGTTATTTGAGCAATACCGATATACGCATAGAAGGGAACTTCCATGACTGAAAGTCAAGAACATTTTTTAGCCCCATTTCTGTCGCCCATATGATGATGGGACGTTGAGCTATATTTACAGAGACACGCTACAGTATCAAATATAATATTAATATATATAAATAAAAATATTAATAAAAATACAAGTATAACGCGTAATAGCTATTGACGATCATTGAACTTATTCTAATTAACATCGCGATAATATGGCTCGCACGTTATTTCCGGTCGAAAGCAAACGACTAGCTCGTAGTAGTGCAATAATGCGCTTAAGGACGATGTGAGCCGTAAAGCGCAGACTTCATTGCTGACTTGACTATTTAGGGAGCATTTTTTCCGATTTGGCATTTTTATGCTAGGCCATCTACTGAGCCTATTGCAAGCCGACATATACTTCTGCTGAACTTATATTTGAAACGAAAAGTAACTTCGTATCTTTGTACAAGTGTCCGTGTGTGTATGCGATCGCGTTGCACACGTACTGCAAGCAAGTATTTTCGCGTAAGTCATCATTCAGATAATACGGCAAACCGTGACGTGCTGGTCGTCAAAATCCTGTCGTTCTTTCCAGGAATAAGGTTTAGCCTGTATGGGCGGTCTATGTTTTCGTTTTTTTTTCCGATTTTATTTTCCAACGACTAACAGTAATGCAATGCATTCGTAAAACTCTCTTGACAAAAGAGACAGTGAAATAAATGAAAGGTTAAAAAGGTTCTTGCTTATCGTAGAGAGCCCGTTCTACCGAGAGGTACTAACAGAAGCCCGACTTAAATTGCTCAAAAAGCACTAATCATTATAATACCCTGTTAGACCTCGCCCGATCACGATCACGATGAGTGTTATCATATGTTAGCTTAGAAACTGTCATCTTAGACATTAGTTTTCCGGTGCCATAGCTTTACTAATGGACCGTGCGTTTTGGAACTGAGCGAGCAAAAACATTCGTAGGTTTAGCATAATCCACTATTCAAGTAAATTATGTTAAAAGATCGAACAAATAGGATAAGGCGAGTCATCGAAATGTAGTTGCAGATCCATCGGAAATAGCGAAAAACTTTTAACTTGTACTTATTATGGCAAAATAAACAAAGTTCCTCTATATATATAAACTAAAGTAAGATTTAGCATCCGTCTATTTTAAGTTCCTATCGTTTTAGCCGCTAGTTTGCGCTCGAGAAATTGCGCTCTTGTTCAAACCGCACATGACTTGTATGAGATAAAAAATGATCTAATAACCGTTAACGTCTTATTGTTATTATCACGACGCTACTTTAGGTGAACTCAAGTCACGTATGTCTCTAACCGTCGTTAAAAGGTGGATTCGTGATATGGCTTAGTACTAATACTCACGACTGTTATAAAGTATGGGATGCTCTGTTCACTAAAACAATCTGTGCGATTGTGGAGTGGGTACGGTCAACTATTTTACCTATTCTTATCTATTGTTTCGTTAGCTTAGTTACTTTTTCTATTGCTCTCCAAACATTTAGATACTTTGGATAATAAGCTTTGTTCGTCCAATTCAAACTATACGCAAATTTGAACTTGAATGTATACTGAAGTAGTCAATTCAGTCTCAATTATCTATATAGTATGTATTAATGTGCATTGAAGGAGAGCGTAGCGTTATTATTTGAAAAACTTTCTACCCTAGTAGGGCCTTTGAAATGCACAAAAAAGACCGAGCATATGTAAGGAGGTCGCAATCTACCCATTTCAGTAACCTATAGGATAAAATCAAAACACAGTTTCCCGGGTAAATTTACGGAAGGAGACCCGTTTGTGTCGCATCAAAACGAAACTATGCTTCATCTTAAAGCTGCGATGAAGCACACCGTCGCCTTCATCCTGGCGTCGTTTGTGACAACATCTACCGGTAAGTACAAGCATACAAAGCAACAAGCGGACATCATTTCACTGTCTTTGAATATATATATGTAAGTACATTAAGTATAGTTTACATACTTAGTAGAAACAGGCATCATTCGGAAAAACTAAAAACGCAAGCCTAGTTCCTTTTTTCAAACATCGTTCCATCGTAGCGACAACGTTAATTTTCTTCTTGAAGAAGTTCGCAAAATTCTTCTCCCGTCACCAGATAGTATCGGCTAGAGTTAAATTTTATATAATATAAAATACCGATGTTTTTCATCGCTGATTTAGCTGGAACTCCAAGATCTCAACTGTTCGCCTGTATTGAACTGCCGACTTGGCTAGCAACTGGCCCTACATCATACACTGTAAAAATGATCGAAAGAGTTTTAAACGTTTCGGGTGTATTTCTTGCCACGGGTGCGCGAACAACTGAAGAACAATCTAATTTTGAGCCAATGGATCTTCACGCAACAATAACAACACAGTTTCCTAGCGCATTTGAAAATGGCAGCTATTTGCCATCATCTTATCGTCTTGCCGCTAAATTGGTAAGCGCTGCGCCGAGGGATACGTTCGTTTATCAAGCTAAACCTTCAAGTAACATCATCGCGCTGGATACATCGGCAATCCCGAATGATGTAAAAATGCCTCCTATAATATTAGGACAGCCCGGTACACCGAACCCTAACCTCGGTTTAGAATTCCGAAATACACTCGTAAGTTTACTGCACTTTCACGAATTTAAAGCCATATTTTTGCTCAGTAATTGTCGTTTAGTACATTAAATTTAAACCACAAAATACCGAAACCTCTTGACATATATTGAACTAGGTTCATATGATCTAATTTAACGTAGGTATGATCCAGGTAGATGCACATCCCAGAAAGCACACCCCAAACATTTTTCTTATTCTGTAGCAAGATTTTGTGCGGAGTCCACTCTGTCAACGTAATCAACGGTAACGTTACTACTGAGCCATCTCTCGCAGCGGTTCTTACTAGGTCTAAACATTATAACTGGATAGTCTTTGCATGGACATCTTATAACTGGAACCAACAAATTAAACCAGCTATAAAACCCTATTCCAAATTTAAATCGGTTTCATTTGTTTTTAATATTGGAGGAGAGAAGCAAATACAGGATTATAGTAGGTTCACATTTATGCGTACAATTAGGAAAGAATTGGACCACAGTTTCTTTTTAAGGTTAAAACTGAAAAAAAGGACATCTCGACGACCTGTATTACGCGCCTGCCACGATGTACTATTACATAATAGTAACTCCCAGCAATTAATCGAACGGCGCACGGCTGTTTAGGGAGCTAGAACAAAATGTACGTGCTATAGCGCGAACCATATAGTGGCAAGGTTGATTACAAAAATCCTTTTTGGAATTTCGTTGACTAAGGTTATCTCCTCAATTACTTCTCTCCTCGTTTGCTACTAACGATGCTACTAATGAGCATGAGATGTAATGAAGTATAATATCTTTAATGTAGGTTAAGGCTTGCAAGTCTGCTTTCCCCGATATCAGCATTCGCGACCTGGATGCTACGCCATTTCGCTATCAGAACTGTTCTGTGGTCTGTGTTCTTGGGTTCCCCCCGGTTCCTATCCCCGACGGCGAAATATGTTATCTGCAGGTGAACTACCTCACAAAGAAAACAAGGTGTTCAATATTAGTCCTAGTCAAAACCAGGACGTTACAACAATATATATTTTTCTCAACTCGCATAATTCTTGTCAGGGCTAACACCACTAATCATGTTCACGCGTTAGCCCAGAACCTATCTGTGTGTTTGTGAACTAAAGTAATACATATACATTATCTTATGCATTATTGTAGGATGACACATAGAAATGTTTTACACGCTTATGTGTTGAGTTGCTCAAAGAGTAGGTCCTGCCGCTACATAAAATTTCTATGTGAATCACAGTTATTGATAATGATGGGATTAATAGCCAGAAAATTCAGCAGGAACAAGTTGGAAAAGGCTATTAAATGGTGTAAACAATACGGTAATGACGATGGCTCTCGCACAGTTGTCGTTCCATGCGTTTTTACCTCATATTGTAATTCGAAGATTTTCACCAACTTTTTCGATTTATTGTTGTGCTTTTATAGATAAATTCCACCACGACACTGGGTCGATGCCGAAATAAAGGGTGCATATAACCACGGAAACGCGGAAAACTTCCCAGCGAACTTCGTCACAAACTGTTTTATTGAGAGCCAATCTGATGTCATATGTTGTGGAGTCAGAAAGGCTTGACCTCAAGGACGATTATTAGTATTCATTTAAGCTAATTAATGAAGTGTCTATCTCAAAAAGAACTGACAGATAACCCACGTAATAAACATGGTAGTTTAGGACTGAAGATGGCGTATATTTTGATTTTTAATTTTTTTTCACAACCTCAAAGAATTGTGACACATATTGTAAGTAAGAAATAATAACAATAGTTTTAATTGTTTACTTACTTCGTTTACACAATCAAACTCTAAACCCATAACGAGTTTTGTTGGTACCTGGAAATTTAGAGCATGCGATAAGATGAATCAAACACCGCCAGAGATCCAAACGTGACATTGGGACTTATTTTTATATTTGACTGTAAGCTGGCCTTAAAACGAAGGTCACGCACATTCTTGCTAAGGACAGAATCGAATTATCATCCAAGGTACCTTGCACTATTTGAGCTCGAATTAGCTATAAAAATTTTTCTCGATTTAGGCTTTTAGTTCGAAGCTCACAATGACCCTTGGAATTCAATAGAGCACGGAGTCATCGATAAAATATACAAACGGAACTGAATATGTACATATGTAACCAATTTTTTAAAATCGTACTAATTTAAAATTAACTACTATTTTTGCATCATCACTGATATGAGTGTTGTTTGGTATAATGATCGGTAACTTGGTAACGAAAAATGACTTCGTTGGTATCTCCTTGGCTTCTGCTTAGGTAAGGTACCCAGGCTGCCGTATCCCCACCGTGAAGTTGTTTAGGCTACAATCGTACTTGAAATTCGTCTGTGTAATGAATAAGCAACAATCACTTGTGTTGATCAAATTCATCATGGCAATATGTTATCTGAAAGAACAAAGTAACCTGTGGCCTCAACTTTTGTCAACCTGCTCCTGGGGCGTTTTATATCACAAACATGAGTGAGGCCTGAATGTTAGTAAATTTTCCCGCAGTTTACCCGTATTAGAGGCCTGAATACCCGGTCATAAAAAAAAAACATCCTCGTCAAAGTGTCAAAGTCCTAGATAGGTAGACCATATTTCCTGATTGCGCACCGCAATCAAACAGTCTATCGATTAAGGATGCAATTGTAATCAAAAGTCATCTAACTTTCAGACCACTAACTGGCCATGTTTTAAAGAATCAACAGGCTACGAATTTCGCACTATTATTCATAGATGCGCAGATAGATGATGGGCGCCCGAAAAGTGTAAGGAATTCGCAATACTCCCCAGGACCAGTAAATACGACGAATACAAACAAATACTAACAGTAAATGCAGCGGTTGCAGTAGTAGTAGCAGCAACAAATTAAACAACGGTCTCAGAAAACGTGCCAGAGAAAGGTCAATTAGGCTACCAGTATCGATTTCTTTTCTCAATCCAGCTTCAACGAAATGAATAATCACACAGCTTTTTTTTTTCCGCTATCAAAAAACCAACATAGAACAATTGATAAAACTGAAGTTCGTCGCTTTGCCTGCCCTCGTGGCTATCGGCCTCAATTGTCTATTACGCTGCTGCCACCCCGTTGTAGCCTCGTCGACTATCACCATCTGTGCCGACTTGCGCACTCCCACTGTGGCCAGGTACGCCGTTGTTACTTCATCGTTCATTTCCGCTTGCTCTGACTCGTACGCTCCAGTTATTGCCAGATACGCTGCTAAAATCCGCGCACTCTTTGGCTGCTGGTCTTGCCTGAACTATATGGCAAAGGCTAGCGACAAGGGACTTATGCCTCTCGAAGGCATTTGGTACAATTTGGAAATTCAGAAGCAACATCAACATGTCGTGAATAATATCTTATTAAGCAGGTAACAAGAGAGGTAAAAACAATGTTTTGAGGAAAAATAAAAATGTTTAATTACGAGCGTGTTATTTATTCGCTAAATTGTTTTTCTTGGGGATAAAGTCAATGTGTAAGATTAGGATAATACGACACAATGGTAAATGCCCAATAGTTTTTCCTGTGAACGGTGTAACTCTTTTCTTATCGCTTCGAAGACCAGCGCGAAGAAAAATGGGAATTAAACGACATAGTCGGGAGAAAAGGATGCGGGTCAGGGACTATATTAGGACGCGTAAGGTTTACACGGAATAGAGTAGTGGCGAAGGACAAAAAGTGAAAGCGTTACTCACTTCGTTCAGGCTGATGTGGACTGTCGAATCGGTGGTACAAGAAAAGATATGAATGGCACCCAGTGCCACTCAGTCACTGCGAGTTTAGTACTAACAAAGTACCGAGAATCCCTAAATCCCTTTGAGGTCGACGAAAAATATTTTCCGAAAAATACTTCGGTATGACAGCCTTATAGTATAAATGATAATACGCAGCTTTTTGAGGAAGGGTTTGAAAAACAAAATGCTTTTTAGCAATACGATAAAATGCTGAACGCATAGCATGAAGTTGAAAAACACAACACAAGCTTAAGGATGTTACGTTGTCTAATAGGTACTAAGTACAGCAGGCTATATAGCGTATAGCAAAAGGAGAACCAGCATTTATAGTAGCAGTGTATAACGGAGTAAGAAACAACAGGACAGTGGTCTGATAGGCTAAAGATCCAAAAAAATCGATCCCTAATTTGCGTGAGCATGTTAAGCCGACAACTGAGGTGTGGCCAAGACAGTCAGAACGGCTCACAGGCTCAAGTATGTGCAAAAAACTGAAAGGTACGCAATTTCTACTAACTGTCAGTGCGTTATCGTTGAAAGCCTGCAGATTGGCACTCAGATTTCTCAAAAGAGATGTAGACGGTCGATAAAATAGGGTACCAAGATATCCTTAACAAAAAGCACCAGCGTGAATGATTAGGATAAGCACATATCTCCATTTAGATATCATGTTGTTACCGTGTTACAGTCAGGGTCTAAGCAAATCTGTCGCAATTAAAGATGGCCGCGAAGGTATGTTGGTTCCTTGTTTTTGTTTAAATGTGATGTAGGCGTATGCTCCTAGAGTCGTTAGTGGCAAGATATTGATGAGTGTGAGCAGTGAATCACGTACCACTAATAAAACACGTATTAAAGTCGAAGGAGGTCCGCCAAGGAAATTCTGAAGCACGTCAGATCTTTTGCCCATCGCTACGCTGTTCGACTTCTAGAACGCTTTCTTACTTGTACATTCGTAACCAGCGAATTATCTACTTCGTAGTACCTATCTATCGGAGGTGAAGTATACCAGTTAGAATACCCATGATGGGATCGGTTGAATATACACTCAGCTTAGGAAATCACAGTAATTGGAGGTAACACTAGGTCTAACGAGGCATTATATTCACTAAAGCAGAATAAAAAAACAAAAGTACTTAAAATCTACATTTTTTGCTAAACTCTAAATAGAAACAATCGAATTCAACGATTCATGCAAAACCCATTCCTTCTAACAAAAATACGCATAGCTAACTATTGAAGCAAAACCAAATGACATACATTTTTCTTTCTGTAACTTCATATTGAATGCAAATCATGATCGGCAGATATACAGTTATCACTATGATGTGGTCTTAACGGGCACAGTTTAACCTTACTGCTCACAATATTACGGCGATAATGATAGACCTGAGAGCTTTTTAAAAAGATATCTATTCAAAAATATGTTCATGATAAACATGAGGTCAAGGTGACCGAAGTATATTTTGTGCCGCTGTTTTATTAAAAGTTTTTTTTGTAGGAAAAAATTACAAATATTCAATATCTCTTCGATCTGAAATTTACAGCCTAAGTAGTAAAAAGCAGCCGCGAACAGTGGTTTAAAAAGCAGAGAGCATTACACGTTTAATTCTATTGAAATGAAGGACAGACACCCTTTTTGGCAGAAATGTGAAAGTTTCAATTCATTTCCAAAATGTAGTTTAACTAATCCATTTGAATCTTTACCGGCTCGGTACCTTAGTTTCTAGAGGGAACAATTTATAAGCAACACAGAAGGTTATTTACGAATTGCTCGAGAAGTAAGCAGTAAGTAATTCTTAGTAAATAAGACAAAAGTTATGTATTTATTAGATAATACAATATTCATGCAATAAAAAGAATCGAATATGACGGCAGGACCACACACTACGTATTTCACAACAACATGTACGTATTCTATTCTGCCTACCTCTAACCTACTATCTGATTGACCAGCCACTTAACCTAGGAAGTTAAGTCAAGCGGCTATGCAAAAAGGTGCTGAGACTATTTTTCTGGTTTGCATGAAGGTCGCCATGCGTAAAAATATGAACTTGGTAAATGAAGCATACAGGAATCAATCACGATTTAAAATACTCGTTGTTGATGAGCTCTATCTAGGACTATTCTTCTTGGTAGGGGTATTTATTTTGGTACTATGTTGAAGGAAGCTATGATGCTTTGGAAAGATATCTGTAATCCCTGTTACATACCTTTTATAAAATGACCTTTACGAATAACGCAGATGAGTAGGCGATTCGTCTCTGAGCTGATCTCGCTGCCGATTTCAAAATAAGCACATCACTGTCTCATCATCGAATAAGCGAAAAAATGAAGACCACACCACGAAAAATCTATTTAAAATGTTTATAAGACGGTTACACTTCAGTTCACATCTGAGAAAAATGAGTAAAACACAGAAGCAAAACACACCCTGCAAAAACGTACACCAGCTTCTAAAACCGGGTTCGTCTAAACACTTGATAGTGAAAATACCTGGTAGACCCATTATAGATAAAATTTTAAATAAAATACCTGCAAAATTACATATAAAATTAGATTTATTTTGAGCTAGAAGAAAAAGACGCCTCCGACAGCAATGTTCTTAACCGTTCCTCAGTGAGATCGGGAAAGAAAAAGTGGACTTCGCGCCTTACATTGTCCGGCGAATTGGATCCGTGTGCCGCGTTTCGAGTGTCCGTCAATCCAAATTGGCCTCGCAAACTGTCGGGATCTTCAAAAACAGCTTTGAAAACCTAATTCGTGGTAAGCACAACGCAAAACAATAGCATGTTCCATACTAATTATACATGCATATGTTCGTGCAATTATGGCTTAGCCTATGAAGCCCGTAATAAAATTTTACCACAGTACGTAATTTAGCTCACAGCCGTATTGGACATACGTCGTTACAAGGTCAGCAAGTCTTCGATAAAATGCATCAGGTTATAATAAAAGCTAAATTTGATAGAAGAGATGATCATCAGTTTCTAGTTCTTTTTTTTCATTCAATCTTTAAGGCATAAGGTTTTTTTTTATTTGCATTGGGGACAATGTGTTCATAAAGCGTTTGACCAGAGGGATTTTTTTGGGCAGCTCTATTAAAAACAATACGCCAGACATGGCTCTGGAACTCGCGAATACAACTTTCGAGGGTCACCACACATGTACTACCTATGGGTAAATAAGTGTAAAGCTACCTTTGTAGGTCCAAGAAGGGCTCTCCAGTTGGGAATTGTTGTTTCGCCTTGATGAAGTATCCACACGAGAACTGGTCCTGACGACATATACGTTGTCAATCGGTTGAAAAAAAATTTTCCGGCGTGCTCTTCGTAAAATGTTTCCATTTCCTAATTATTGAGCCGAAAACGTATTACACGCCACCCTAATACCATATATGCGTTCCTTTTTAATTAAACTGTCCTCAAGCCTTCCAAACTAACTTTTGATTCGTTCTAGTAATTTGCAAGCCTTTTCCGTTGAAAAACAAGTTTTCTATTAAATACGCTTTCATTTATCGACGATTACTAAACATTAAGGATTTGATTACCACAAAAGAGGTGCTAACCTTTGACTGCAGGCATTTAAATGCTGTCAAAGAACATCATAACCTACATTGACTACATAAAAAAGTTATTTTTTAGTAAAGTTAGAATGAACATAAATCAGCTGTAAATCAATTATGATGGCCTATATCTACTAGATATTATTACGATTCAAATTACAACAATGGTCTTAAGTGGTAGCTTGTATCCTATCGATATACATGCGCGTCACAATATTTATATAAAGAAATACTTCTAGATATCATATTTATTCGATTAATCTATTTTTACAGATTTCGTAAAGAATTAATAAAGTAACCAACCTTTATCGTGTACCTGCGGTACTGTTCCGCAAGTACCTTAAAGCCATTTTCATTAATAAGCTCCCTGATTCGAGCCAATTTTGGAGGACACGCACAGACGTCCGGTTTGATAATTGCCAATGTTATCCGACTGAACATTTTAACGCTGTAAGGAAGAGATACAAAAACAAGCTGAGCTAGTAAGTGTATTAATAAAGAACGGTCTTAAAAAGATCTTAGAAAGAAAAATTATCTTTTTTCCCGTTCAGACTTCAACAAAAACACACATTACTTATGACAGTGATTATTTTCTCTACGAATGTTGACAGCTACTCAGTGACCCGAATACGGTAGCTGACTAAATATTTAGCTTTGATTTGGTCTTCTCGAACACTCAAAGTTTACTCACTCCGATTAAGTTAGACTCTTGAATAAATGAAAGGTTTACAGGCACATTACAAAAGTGTCTTTATTACATCAAACACGAAGTTTGAAAACAATTCGTTGCAATATATCTTTATTTACTTTCTTCGATTTTTATATTTGTCTTGGTCGAGTAGTATTGAACAATTCTGCCCAATACGCTCATTTTTATTAAACTAGATAAAAAAAGGTTCATAAAAAATTGCTGAATGTTGGTTTAAGTCATATTTTTCGCGCAGGACAACCAAACATTTGAGCTCACTTTTGTTTAAAACGAGGTTCACCAGCGTGCGCATAGAAAGTTCGCTTAGTTGATTCGCCCCAAAAATGGAACTGTGGAACACGGTCTACTACGAAAGACTATTTTCAGCTAGTGCTCCACTTAACTTCAGATTAGAAGATCGTGACCGATTGGCAACTTAAGATGGTTTGATGCGTCAAGTATATTCTCAACATGCCTATACCAGATCATGGTTGGTGACAATGAAGCTTCTATGGCTAACGTCGATCGGTCAGCTGCGGTAATAACATCGAATGAATGAAGAGCGACTAACCAGAAACACCTCATTGCCTAACTATTTTGCCACTGAATAAGTACGCATAATAGAGATTCTATATGTGCGAGGCTCAATATTTTTTACAATTTAGAATAGAAATTACAGTATTACTATAGCAGGAACATATAGTTCCACTTGAAACAAGTAACACTAAACTTAAACACACCCGGAAGCTGATGGAGCAGTAATTTGCTTTTGTAGTTTAACTTTGTAACAAAAATTATGTAGTTTTATAACTCTGAACAAAAATGACGCTACTTTCTGACGTTTAACTTAATACGTAGAAATTATTCGGGCTACAGTGTTGTAGAAGCGATTAGCCTAAGTCAATCTGTCGGCTACCGTTCAAACATTTTTCACACCCTTAATGAAATCATCGATAGAACGGGAAGTATTTATATAGTAGCATGTCCTCTGTGCTAAGTGGCAAACTTCAAATATGTAACAAGTGGCAAGGTAGTACTAAAATCGCCTTAGTTTCATTTGAATTTTGAATAGATGTATTTCGAAGGAATTAGTGTTTTGGCAAAAAGCCTAGTTCGCCTTCGCGGAACTGGTACATTACCGCTCCTCAATGCTCTTCTTACGAATGAGATTAACACTACAAACCCGGTTCGTATTTTCTTTTACACACTCGGTTACCGTTTCCTTCACAGGTTTTCATAACAAACTGCATATATATGTGATTATAATATTAACGTCAGCAATGCACAATATAAAAATTTGTTTTAGAGTAATGATGAACGCTTGATAGAAAATAATTTAGCTGCATTGGCAATTACCTATCTAAACGTTAGCTAAACAATCTGCCAGATTCTGGGCTTTTAGCAATTTTTTTCTTTTTCTCACTTTCTATACGTGTCGATGTATCTTACAGTTACTTAGAAAATTTAGAAAGAGTTTAGCCATCGAGAATGTTTATTTATATCAGCTAATTGATTTCAGGTCATCTATTCGTATTTATTAAATAGCCAAGGAAGAGTTCTGTTTGATCTTTTCCTGTACAAGCTCAATGACAACGATGTCCTTCTTGAGGTCGACAGGTCAGCGGAACAGTCACTAATTAAGGTATTTTATTCTTTCAAATCAGTTCAACTTTACGTATCTATTACGAGAAGAGTAAATGAAAAACGAACGTTTACATTTCTTAGTTTAATTTAGAGTATAAAGCTGAAAAAAACTCTACGTTTAATTGAACAGGTTCTGAATTTTTACAAGCTTCGCCGTCCGGTTGATATTGCGAGCTCATCTCTGGTAGCCTGTGTGGCATCGGACGCCCAAAGCGCGGCAGTTGTACAAGATATCGATCCCCGCTTACCCCAACTGGGTCATAAAGTTGTGCTGGGTAAGAATTTGAGTATAAATTCGCTTGAAATTTGGAGACGAATACAACATTTCGCATGTTTTGTCACCGTGTTTCGTATTGATTCTGTACAAAACGAGAGGTTTTCTAGTGTTGACCTTTAAATATTTCTGCTGTGATCCATTGCATCGCACGTATGTGACTAATAGCTTATACCTCTACTTACCCGCGATTAAAGCACATTACTTTATTCCAAGATTGCCTGGATACAATTCATTAAAAAAATACCATGCTGCTGCCTGACGGATTTTCAGAAAAATCGCCCGCAAATGCTAAAGCTGCAGATGTCTACTGCGAACTACGCTACCGACTCGGTGTTCCTGAAGGCATCAGCGAGCTCGGCCTCGGTAAAGCGATACCGTTAGAATCCAATGGCGATTACCTCAAAGCTATATCTTTTGAAAAGGGATGCTACATCGGCCAAGAGCTTACTGCCAGGGCGTACCATACAGGTAGTGATTGAGGTGACGAATTCACGAAACAAGGAAAAGTAGCCATAGTGAATACTTGTTCCACTATTCTATGCCCATAACTGTCGGTAATGGTACTTCGAACAAAAACCTAACAGTCCACTGTAATGTGACTGTTTTAGGCATCGTGCGTAAGCGATTTATGCCGCTAAAATTCAGCGAAGTTCTTCAAGGATTCAAGCCTGGAAGTGATGCCTCCGTGTTAAACGAAAAGGATTCAAAGGTTAACAAAATACAACACGAATCACGCATAAGAGAATGACTTGATCTTGCTTGTGATTTTGTAACCATCTTTTAGATTACAATTTGTATATGAGATATTCTCTCTAAGGCCTCTCTTCAGTTTGTATGGTTACTTCTCATAACATTTTGAACAGTAATTATTTAATTAATATATCGACATTACTCTAATTTTCATTCTGTCTTCTAGGTGGGTGTCCTAAAAGCCGCTCAAGGTATTCGAGGTTTGGGCTTGATGCGGATAAAGGAGTCTCTGGAAGCTGAAATGCTGAAAACTGATAAGTACGCAAATGTACAGCTCACTATAGCTATCCCTACGTGGTGGCCGAAAAATCGCTAATTAAAAATTAAAAAAAAAAGTCAAACTTATTAATGAAGTGTAATTGGAGAAGATAATTAAACAAGTTATTTCCTTCAACTATGTTTGTGTCTTTAGTCTTTGACAGTAATATCTGATCAATGACGATGTATGAAATATACTTTTAGCAAGCCTATTAGGCGGCATTACTAGTTGATTTTGCTACCAAAAAAAAGTTCTGTTGCCTCATCGATGTACTGCAACAAACATCCAGACAAGAGTAACTCCCTAAATATCCCCAATGCATTTTAATGCCGTTAGGTATTTATTGTCCAATCCATTTTGATGATCATATTCTGTTTGAAAACAGATTAACTATAGTAAATGTTTCTAGCTCTACTCCAGGAATTATTGAGCGAATAACTCCAAGCACGAAATAAACAAGCCTACTCAGATTCGAGCTTAGGATTCATATGTCCTTGGCTTTAAAATAGTAGGCAGGCACGTGAGAAAATTGCCTATGTCACCTTGACTGATTTGCCTAACAGGCTTTTGTAAGCGTACTCATTTCATTTTTCTCTTGGTATATACATAGAAATATTTATTTATATTTACTGAACAGTCATGAATTATTATGGATATGTCATACACAAACTTAACAGGAGGTTATCCCGATAAATGCTGCTTTCAGCTTGTAATGAACTGCATACTCTAGCCCTCTCCACTAAAGATCAAACCAGATAAGTGCATATTCATTCAACTCATCGAAGTAAACGCCGTGTCCCTTCCTTTTCCTCTCGAACAGTTTGCGGTTCGCGCGTAGGTATCTTCGCAGCTTTTTTCAAAATAACTCTCGATTCGGATTCTAAATCACATTAGTACAAATCGAAACGTATTTATCATCCCCTCAGTATTCAGTCCTTCCATTCCTCACCGGTCTTTTCTTGATTTTTATCATCTTCTTCGGCATCATCTTCATACGCGTTTTTTCCAGTTGAACTGTCAACACGACAAGAGTCCTCTTCGCTTTCATTTCTCAAAAACTCCCTCAACAGCATGGTGGCGTACGCCGCTGGCGGTAGCGAGAATGCTAATACAACTGCTGTCCGTTCATTGGCCGTTTCATCTGACGCTTCGGCAGCTTTTGAGGTTGTCCCTTCTTCGGCAGTCTCTACACCGTTGTTCTTGACCTCTTCGTTTGTGGATTTTCTTCTTTTTGGCTCAAAAATAGCCTCTCCGTTCTCTGTCTTTTCAGCGTTTTCCAACTCGCGACGCATGTGCTTAATCTGAATCAGACGTAAAAGCTACTATCGTATAAACAGCGTATCTAATAGCACGATTATGATGATGCATTATTACGATGCTCCCGGAATGAAACCGTGGAAAAATAAGTTTTGCGTACATGATAGATCTACGCACATTTGCATAGATTTCTGATAAATACCGACTTTTGGAACCCCAAAAACAAAACAGATTTCTGCTGTAACTGTATGCAAAGAGCTTAAAAGCAAAAAAAAAGTCGACTTTTTTTGCCTTTATTGAAATCTCACCTGGATCTTTTTTGCTTCGGCAGCTCGCAACTTTTCATCCGACTCCAGCATAATATCCCAATCGGTTTTCACCAACGGCTGATTCGGGTCGGTATATTTTTTGATCTACGGCAAATTTTCAAAACAGAAGGATTCATTTCACTACGTGTATTTTTAGATACTTAACGATGTGAATTTCAAGGCTTTCAGTGCATATATATATAGTCATGATATGCCATCGTAATCGTCTAATACACCTGATTATTTCTGACACACTGCACGATTATCATTCAATTGTATCGTTTCTTAACAACTCGCTGTTCGCTAATTCAATCGTTAAGTAAGTATTTTAAAAAGTTAGATATTGCTACGTTATATTGCCTGTATCTAATATGGTATTCTACAGGATGTTGATAATCGCTGTTGCTAAGTCCTACCTCATACTGAAGGTCACCGGGCAAACAGAAGATTTTTCGATAACTGCCCCGCATTGAAAATGAGCGATTTTTGCTGTTAAAACAATCGAGACCTTGAAAACCATCGGCTTTGACAATCTCAGTGTACCACTCGCTCTGCTCGTTCCGTGGATACTTCATCGCGTAGCCTGGTAAAGGCAGTACGACATTCCAAACGCTGAATAATGACATATTTTCTTTTGTTATCACCTATAAATAAAGACAGGCACGAATAAAAAGACCCCTGAACTACGAGCAAAGAAACTATATTTTACGTTATCACCGATTGCAGTGGTACTAGCTATCTATATAGTATAACTGCATATGCCTGCTATTGAAACCAGACTTTAATGAACTTAAGCAATGTAGTTAAAACTTGCTCAGAATGTCCGGTACCACGCACAACAAAACGCTAAAAGTTACTGCCATGCAAATACTTATGTTTTAGTTATGAGGCCGCAAGGCTTATACCTGAATAGGTGCTTGGTCTCCATCATCTTTCACATCCGCGCTGAGGACCAGATCTCCCTCGAGTAGCTCGATTCCATACCGTGCAACACGCCTATAGCCATGAATATAATTTACAAGTAAGAAAGCTCTACATCTAGTTGTAACAGTTTGCTGATTTATCGATGTTATTTTCTATTCTGACTTTATAATTGGTGATTTAAAATTATATAGTTACTATTTAATCGTGCTCTTAAGAACAGCACACGTTGGTTACGAAATGCATGCTTAGGGATGCCCTTAAATTATTATGTTTCCTGACAAAAGAAGCAAGAAAAAAAGGGCGAAGAAAAAATTGAAGAAAAAGAAGAACACGAGTATAAATTATCTCACCTTGATACGACGCTATTCCACACATAACTTTGGTAGGCATGAATATACAAGAGGCGGGTATTCTTCTGTAGAGCGAACAGGGCAGACTAAAAGAAACAACTTCATTACTTTACGACAAGGCCAACTAAAAATGAAATCTTCAAAGCCATGCATGCTGTGTACTTGATAGTGGAACATTCGTCCTTAAGTTTTGTGAAAGTCTTAAAAATATGTTGTATGAACGGTGGAACAAGTGCACATAAAGCTAAGCAGGTACATAATAGTTCCCTGGGTCCTTTGCGATCGCCGCTAGAAGGTATCCTTCTGGAGAATTTTGAGATCCTCGAGTCGTGAGCAGCGCGTGCGAAGCGGCCGCATCACGCGTTTTCTTCCAGTGAACTCTGGCGGCATCAAGATCGGGTCGAGGCCGTCCACCAGACCGAGGCCGTAAAATAAGGTCACAAGCAGCTTCCATATCGTTCGCCAACATTTTCTTACCTAAGACAAATACAGCATTAAACACTGGACCGTTTAAAAAGGATTTTAAAGCGATACATTTCTAATACGTATTTCCCAAAAATATTAGACAATGTCAAACATGTTACCGTTCGCTCGTATTGATACCCAACAAATTGAAAATTAAAAAAGGACTTAGATCTGTTTTCGGTCGTATCTGGTTGAAGGCAGTGGGGAGTATTGGAGCGTCCACTGGCATTGTAGGCCATAGCGTTTTCCCTACAAAAGTTATGACGCAGCTCGAACATAAATCTACGATGAACGCGCTTAGATATGACCTTAATAAATAAAAAGTATATCTACATTACACAATAACAGAAATTTCAGATAAAAAAGGGGAAAAAAGACAATGTGAAAAAGACTGCTAACCAATATCATGTGTGGGTATACTCGTCGTTCCAAATCTCTGAAGACCGAAGTAATTGATAAAACCTTTGCAGCGGAGAACCTCGAGAGCTTCTGTGATTTCCTCGCCACTTCCTCCGGTTACGTCTCTATCGGAAATTTATGATTTTCATTTTTATTCGTCTTAGTATTATTACTATCTAACTATTCAATATTCATTGTTCAGTCAGAAGTTCTTTACCGATGAATGAACGGTTGAATCCAATAATTTATAAATATAATAATAGTTTTCATAATAATAAGTCTAAATTGATGGAATTAATTTGAACTCCCACAAAGAATAGTTCTGTGAGGATTTCCTAAAGACGCATATAAACGAACAATGCTTTATTTATGTATAGATAAAAATTAATGCAAAAAAATTATTTGGTATGTTGCTAATTTCACAACAGCGTCCACCGACATAACACGAAACATATTTCCTATTTGGTCATCGTAACACAAAAAATGCCTTTAGATAATTTCAACGTCTCAACTTAAGCTATGCCTAAAGGACAATTCTGTTGTCCTACCTCAGAGTGAGGACGAATCTGTTTCCTTTAAGTTCGCCTAGTTGAATCATCTTCTCTCCAAAGTGCACATTTCCAATTTTAAACTTCTCACACCGCTTGTTAATACCTGTAAATTATATAAATCGAAGGTTTCAGTTCCAACAATTGTATGCGGACTTAAAAAATAAAGTAGAAGTTTCAAGCAGAATTTGGCAAGGACGCACCAAAGCACGTCATCCTTTATAAAAAAAAAAAAACCTTTATTAAGACAACGGTAGAAAAATTAATTAAATTGGACTACAAAGGTAAGTGGATTATTACCGAGCAAATACTCAGGCTTCATTCTGTAGATAGACACCCGCTGCAAGGTAACGGCCCGCTTGTCTTTCGTGCCAGCATAGGCGAACGCAGACGGTTTTGTTCGCGTCAGTCCTGAGATGATGTTTATCGCTTCCATGGTGTCGATATTTTCCTGAGTAAAAAATGAAATGTCGTCAAGCGTTAGATTAGAACAGATAGAACGTTAGATTATAACACAGAGGACATACGAATGTTGATTTGATAGTGGACATCCTAAAGATCAAAATAAATACATGTTTTCATTAGTGCTCGATGAAGCTGCGCAAAATGCTATGCTTTCAAATGGCTTTACCATTTTCGCTTGAACCAACCGAGGGAAATACTTATTGTACAAGCAAGCAGACCAAATTTCAGTAGAGTTCTGAACCTTGAAAACATTATGCTAACCTTGTATAATACGAACGTAGTGTGATTAGGTCTTCCATTAGGCCAATAATATCTCTGTCGTTCGCCTCTATGAGCTTTTTTCTTCGTTACAACAATGAACTTTACATTACCTGGAATAACTCAAATGCGTACGTTATGTGTGCTTGCAAACCGGTTCTACAGTAAATAGCATTAACGCAAAATCACTCTATAGTAAACTGAACCATAAGCGACGAACTAGGTAAAGGAAGCATAAATGACGAAAAGATGTAAAGAGCACCGCAGATAAAATATTCAAGTAGATAATAAATGAAACTTTGTCTAAAAATAAAGTCCATTATTCTCTGCTTTATTCAGCGCACCTTCATCCTTAGTTTCACTTTGTAGTGAGGGATATCCATTTCTGATAGCTACGTGCACCTGAGTTCGCTGTCCCTTAGTCAGATTTGTCACATTGACTCTAACCGTGGCCAGTATATCTTCTGACTCTACCATTGCATTTAACTCCTCCTTCACAGTAGGTTCAAGCGCTGCACATAGAAAAAAGGTAATTGTACTTATGCGTGCTATTTAGACTCTGACTTATGTCCTCTTTCTTTTAAGCTTCTGATCCGGTACGACTTTTCATTAGTAAACAAGTAACGTTTGCTTGTTTTTTTTTAAATTTAATGAGCTCCTTGTCTACGGAGATCAACTCATATATGAATTCCTTTTTACTACAGAAGTATAATTAGGAACAAAGCTATTAGCGGAAAACATTTAATCGGTCTACTTTCACTCTATTTTTACAGTACATTTAAAACGATCGATAAACTAATGTAACATCTACTGTAATAAACTACGATAAACTACTATAACATCATATTAATATGATATATATTTAAAGCATATTAACCTTGCGTGCCGGTGTCGTCTTCCTTTACAGGATTTTCAAGGGTTGTAAGTTGGACGACATTTCCCACCGGATCGATTTCCTTAACTATAAAATCAAACGTCCTTGCCTTGAGTTTAGCACGAAATGAAGTCTTTCGGTTTTTGTTAACGTATTCGGAAATGCCCATACTTCTCTCTGAGGGCCTGAAGAACCTGGACCTTTTAGTTGGTGGCTCATCATCATTCGTTGCATTGGTCACCAGCTCATTCAATGAATGAACACGTTTGTCTGATGTCATGACGTATCTTTAGAAAAAGACATCAATAACAAGCCATATATAGTGACGTCAAAACACCTGAAAATGACAAAGGCGTATATCTGTGTAACACGAAAATAGACGAAAAGCGCATGCAATTTAAATACCAACGTCTGCCAAAGTCTGTGTGTACTAACAATATATACTTATTCATATCCAATCAATTAGAATAATTGTACTTAAAAAATTAATTGATATGGGTCCAAACTCTACTTACTTAAATAAGTGATAGGGTCATTGCAAACGTTTTCCTGTGGAACTTATCATCGACGTTTCCTATACCCAGGTTATAACGAGTGAGTTGAAGAGCTTTTGTCAGTAGTACATTGTAGGAACAAGCTTGTCTGTGTTACCAATGAAATAATAAATTTCGCTAATTAAGCAGTAGCATTTATTTAAGGCTTGCTCAGGATGGTGATCACAATGAAGATTGCCGAACAGCAGAAACCAAGTACTAGCGAATACTTGTTTATCCGCCGATGTTGTTTGCAGTCAGAAAGCGCACGTGGGTTTTTTCACATCAGGTCCATTGAAAACGGGAGAGCTATATGAATTGATATTTGATGTATTATACTCCACTCTGTGCTTACAGTGCCATAAAGTTATCACAGACGAGACTCAACCTATGCTTCTTATACATAAATATATACAATTTTACCACCAAATATTGTTTAATATTGTCGTACACCTGATTTTCTAGACGTAAAACTTGGTGAAATACACAATGTCAGTAGTGAGTTATGGTATAGGCAGCGCCCCCTGGTGGATCTTTGATAAGGCTTCAACATTTGCTTACTGGACACATGAGCCAAGTGAGTCGTTATGGGGATTTGTTGAGCTCGGTCCGCTTCTATAGTCAGCGGCATGCGGAAAGAATTCCCTGCGTTCTACTCCGTTGGTGATCACCGTGTAAATGCCTATAGAAAAATACAAATATTATGCGAAAGCGGATTCTGCAATGCTGTGTGTGAGTGATTGTGCTTTTAGACTCGCGGGTTCTGTAGTGTAGTTACATGACCAAATCGGATAACTATTTACGTCCCAGTAAGTCGGCCTATGCACATACATGAAGGTTTTTTTTTCATTGAAAGAGGTTGACGTGGCAGCTGAAGAGCTGGAACAGCTGTGACACTATAGGACTCATAGTTAGTCATCAGAGGGTCACCAAACTAGTGAGGCTGAAGATGGATACGGAAGATTCTCTTTGTATGGAAATGGCTGCAAGGGCAGTGCAGCATGTCGTTGGCGATCAACAAAATCAGAACGAATACAATTTGGCTGATAGCCTAGTCAGCCTAGTAGACAGGAGTGCGCTTTCGAATAGTTGTCTGGAATATAGCGATACGATTCTAATGTTTTGTCTTATTTGACAAGTGATAAGCAAACATTATCATTCAGCGATTCCACATCAAAAAATCAGTGTAAAAGATACGATATGCATAAGCTAGAACAATATTTGTATCACGGGCGTCTACACATGATTTGACTCGGAATTCGTTTGTCGACATTTCAGTCGAACTGTTTTTAGAAGATGTGTAAGCTAACGTACTAATTAAATTGTTCAACCGCTTGTGGATTCAGCCCGCACCGTTCTTTGCATTGATATGAATGCTACTTGGAGGTGAAAACCCACAAAGATAGTGCAATGAAAACCAGGTTCACCAGTTTATTTATGTAGTGTGGGTTGTACGTTGTATATTTCTTACCGATGAAAATATGTAACAAATTTTGGAAATATGAAAGTGTATATGGAGACCTTTCGAAATTTAGTGTGCGGAAAGCCGTAGCTGATTGGCCTATTTCATTGACGTCATAGGTCTTTCCTATTGGTATCGTGATGTTTTGTTAATGTCATTTAGATGTTTCAATATAGGATTTCTATGTCTTCAGTTAAATGAAGTCAGTTATGGGCCCTCATGTTATTGTTATCAATAAAGAATCCGAACTCGTAACAATTCGAATCTGATCATATTATCTCACATACAGATTTAAATTTTATTAGCAGTAGAACCAAGTAGAAAAACAAGTTCTCTGAAGCTTGCTGATAACACAGAGTGTATGTATATATATTTTTATCGCATTGTCATAAAGATCGACAAATGTTTATAGTTCTATTTCCAAAACAATTCTTTTTATGGTTGGCTTCCAGCCTATTTCTAAAGCATGTCGAAGAGATTTTCTTAAGCTCCTATTGTTAGTTCGACTGTACCTTGCGGATTCGAAATTGAGCTGCCACATTGGCAATCAACAACGCTAAATCATCTTAATGATGTGTGTAAAACAATTAGTGAGCACTTAATACACATAGTGAATCCTGTTTCGCGATATTTTTCTTAGGGATAATCGGTGCATCGGTGTGATGGCAACAAGACCTGTACTGCACGTTATGTTCGATAGGTAGGTATTTTTATTTATAATATATGTATTTATATTTATAATTTGTAGTGCTTAATGAAAAATGTGTATTACATTTGTCGCACTGTAATTTCGTCAGCAATTCGGTAGGATAGGAAACGGCATATAATTGTAACTGAAATATGAAGAAAAGTGAATTTCAAAGGTGAGTGAGGTAATGTGGTGTAATTTTTAATACCTAGTTCCTTATATCAGCCCGGCATATGTGCTACCTCAAGGGATATCGAGTCTTTACCAACTAGATTGTTAAGCTAAGGGTCTTTTCGAACTGTGTATTAACGCATGCCTATATCAGCAGCTGTTGCCCTCAGACTCACTATAAAAACCGAAAACGGTACGAAATATGTAAATTATACGTCAGAATAAAATCATAGTCAATCGCTACGAGCTTGCGGACAAATTAACTAATCTGGTGTAAACTTTTTTTCATGCAGAATGTCAGCTAATATGAATGTAAACGACACCAGGAAAATTCGAACTCTGAGAGCATTATAACCGACACGGAAGTTTTGGATGAACGAACGAGCCGCGAGGATATTATACCCTGCGGGACAAGCAGTGGTAACGGATATATTCGAATAATAATTTTATCAGTACGAAACCAGGTCGATTAAAAAAAAATGGTGTTAGATATGAACATGTAACGCAGATCATCTCTGAAAACCTTGTTGCTGAATAATTTTACCTGGCTGAGTAAACGCCAAGAAACTTGCCACGTGAAATGCTAATTAAAACACTAAGTGCACATAAGTGACAAATTCCGTCGCCGTTTCGGGTGATATCTTTTGATTTTGGAAGATTATAATAGTGTTCACGGTAGATGCACATTTTACACTAAATGCCTTTTAAGCCGTGTTTTTCAAAGCACGTTGTGCTTTGTGCCGCATAGTAGGTATGTGAAACTAACACGAGGGCGCGGGGAATTTACTTTCGGGTAGAATGCTTGTGTACAGCGCGTCTAACGTTTACTGCTCATCCTTCAATGATATTCGTTGTATGATACTGAATGAGTGCAATGTCTCACGTATTAAAATATCTCCTTAAAGCATAACAATAACATGTATACGTGCCCATCCGAGGGCGCGTATCCGCTCAGTATGGATACCTACGGAACCTCCCTGTGAACTTGTTAGCTTGGTATCTGTGATCCGAATGTATTTCAGATATAAAGCTTTTGCCGCTTGACGTTATGTGATGCTGACCAACCGCAAACAGAATTTAAAGACCGTCAGCAGTTGGATACCTGAACAGTTTTACACCTATCAACCCTTGCAACAATTATCGGCTCAACCAGCCGAGGTGGGTGAATACAATTGATATACTGATGTACAGCCTGAAACAACCACTTGTCATCGTTTGTCGATTCTCGTAAATTCGTACAACTCTTCCACGTAGGAATTACTTACTAAGGATATACTTCATTAAAATGATCAGTGTAAACGTTTGGAAGGTGCCGTGCGCAGAAAATTGTACAAATTCCTCCTTGTATGGTTTTTAGATTAGGTAGTTGGCGAAACATACTGGTAGTGCTGTTTCTCTAGGAAATTGGTGACACCACTTCAGGTTTTTTATTCGTAGCATAAGTGAGCGATCGATCAGAATTGGAATTCACAGCTGATCATACTCTGTAGAGCTTTAACTTTGAAATAAAAAACGTTTTACTACAATTTGTTTAGGAGGAGTGTCGGCCGTCGGTCCTCGACCGCCTTCTGGATCCCGGAGACGAGAACTACACGCATCTGCTTCCAAGTAACATGACCTTTCGAGATCGTTCTGTTGAGTTCGCCAATGCCGCCAAACAGATGCAAAGCCGAATGGTTAGTTCAGATTGACTCTGACCGCTTGTATGCAATACACGAGTTCCTAGTTCGAATCAGTAAACCAAATCTACGTTAATAAATAACTAGAAATTAATCCCAAGTTTATATCGTATAATTATTTCCGCTCAAATGTCCTGTGACTTCGAACTGCATTTAAATCTGCTCTAGCAAAAGAAGCTGCTTGTAGTAGAGAACGGTGATGGCCATCCAATTAATGACGAAATTCGAAAAGTGACTATTTGGTAAGAATCATACACTTTATAAGGCCATTATATTGAAATTAGAATTTAGAAACTAAAACGGAGTTCACACACGTGTTATTGAAATTCCGCAACATTACATAAGCAGTGAGTGCTTTGAGTGACTTGCTAAATTCCGCATACTTATATAACCAGATTTTGATGTATAGTGTAGAAATAGACTTTTTAATACTTTGTTGCCTAGATACTTGAAGTTGAGTCCAATGTACAATTTTCTGACGCGTTTTTATTTCAAGGGGAATGGCGTCAGGGCTGGCTCCGGCCTGGCCAACCGCCGAAAAGGAATTCGAGGTTTACAGGAGTATTCGTTGTTCATGAGGGCCTCTGCTCAGATTGGTCGCGATATTACGGCTACATTCGTTAAGCTTGAGAAGCTGGCTTTGTTAGCAAAGAAAAAATCGATTTTTGATGATCGGCCTCATGAAATTCAAGAACTGACTTACATTATCAAGCAAGATCTTTCGTCACTCAACAAACAAATAGCCCAGCTTAACGAGGTATAAATATTTTTCTAGCCTGCGATATCTTACATTTTTTTTTGTTCTATGGCTTTAGCGTCTTGGTACAGATGTACTGTCAAATACATTGCATCGTTTAGAACGAACTAATAGGAGCACAGTTTATAGTATTTACAGACGCCTTTAGGATAACATTCCTTTATTCAATATAAAACTATATAGGGGAAAAATATGTAAATTCAATTCTACGCAGTCGTGTTCGACTCATCTAATACCTATCATGATTCTTTATAACTTATTTTTTAGTCTGGTCTGGCGTCTGGTCTTACGGGAACAACTGGTCGGCATTTGGCGTCACATTCAAATTCTGTGGTAGTCTCATTGCAATCGAAACTAGCGTCAATGTCGAACGACTTCAAACAGGTGAGAATCTACTCGTCCTAGATAGTGAGGCGGGACAGACAATAAAATAATCACTAGTATATCCAATGCAATTTTTGAGTTGAAGTATATTCTGCCATACTTTAGTATAATGACAAGTAAGTAAATATATTCAGTTGCTGTATTCGATTTTTCAAGGTGTGATTTTGCGTGGTTTAAACCGAATTTTATAACCGGACAACTCAATTATCTTTATATCGTCAACTTCTTTACTACAGCTTAGCATATTCCGGTTACATAACTATCGTGTTGGTAATCAAACCACCCTCTGTACTGTAAGTTCGATTTGAATACGCCCCGAAGAACCAGGTCCAGTGCTTGGTAAACGCATATATTTTTTTTCCTTTTATGTGGGTTAAGTTTTGTCGTAAGTGCCTTTAGTATCGAGGTCTATCAAAGACTTTTTTCTATTAAAGACAAAAGAGAGAAAAGGTCTTTTGTAGCTAGAGCATGTTTTAACGAGTGTTTTCTTTCTGACGTCCAGGTACTGGAGGTACGAACAGAAAATCTAAAACAGCAGAAATCGCGTAGAGATCAATTTTCTTCGCCAACTTCGATGACGGCACCTGCTTCAACGCCTTCGTTGCTTGTAGCGGATGAAGAAGCAGCTTTACTGAGAGCCGAGAATACGGCAATCAATATGGATGGTGGTAGGTTTAATTCTATATCATATCGTATCGTATCGTGTGGTTCACTGTAACTTGTAGAAGATTTAGTCTAGACCAATTTAGTTGCCGGTTGCCTTCTTGTAGTACGCCAGCTAATGTAACTTTGGTTATTCATTATCTAATCATAGGGAGCGGCTGGCAAGCTGTCAGCAACGTCCAAACTCAATTGCTACTCCACGATGAGCAAGACTCATACCTGCAGCAGAGGGCAGATGCGATGCAGAGTATAGAAAGCACCATAGTCGAATTGGGAGGAATCTTCCAGCAGCTAGCCCATATGGTCAAGGAGCAGGTGCGTGGACAATGACAAAGAACTTAAATGAAAAAGTTGATTGCTTTTGCAGGCTAATCTCATGCTCCGATTATGTACATATAGGTGATACTGTTTGAAATATATTGACTGAACTTGAAACAAAAATGAGGAAAGATATTAACTATTTAAATATAAAAAAATTCACAGGAAGAAATAATGGTCCGAGTCGATTCGAACATTGAAAACGCGTCACTCAGCGTGGAGGCAGCACATTCCGAACTGCTTAAATATTTCCAGTCGATGACGGGCAACCGGTGGTTGATGATCAAGGTGTTTGGTGTGCTAATTGTATTTTTCATTTTGTTTGTCGTAATCGCCACGTAGCTTCTTGCAGTCTCAAGACGTGCAAACAAGAGTCATAACGTTGTTATCACCAGCTACTGTTATTGGCCGCTTCTACAATCAGTAAACATAGAGTTGTCGATAAAAAATTACTCGTAAAGGGCAAAGACTGTGAGATAAAAGGTACAGCAAATAAATTTAATTTTTTATATGTTAATATCAAAATAGTAGAGATCATTTTCCGATGCAACAGTCGTGTATCATTGGCCAGTGCCAGAACTGTGTCACAGGCAACGATAATTGATTTAATAATCGATATCTTGTCTTTGTAACTTACGAAATTAGCACCCAGTTTATTCCTGTTCGAGGCGGGTGTTTTTTAATTTTTAGATTCGCACTAAAAGAATTCCTGTAGTGAGGGCCTGTATCAACATGAGCACAAGACGAGGTGAGTGTCGTTTTTATAATATAAGAAGTTGAAATATATATGTTAATAAAATGACGTCCATGATTTTCTAATCTTGATCAATTGACTTTGAAAGCAGCTTTACCCATGTAGAATGTATGGTGGCAAAAGAGCCGTGTATGTACTAGCCATCGTCTCATATAGCGTAGGGTGACAGTCTTGGTTGAACTTGTAACAAACAGGATATTCAATAGCTAGGTCCGTACGATGTGATACCGCCATTTCTCTACCGCAAACTTTGTCAGAAAAAAAAAACTGATGTATGTTAATATTGCGGAGCACAAAGTTTCCACATTCATCCACTCGCAGGACCGTTGGTATATATATTTCATCTAGTATAATGAAAGCTGATGTTTTCTTTACTATGGGAGACACTAGGTGATGAGAAATCTAGGTGGCAATAATGAGATCTCATACATACAGCACGAATTCGATATATGGATTTAACCGTCAGTATTGAAAGAATTAATAGGAAATCGGAATCTAGGTTGGAGAAGTAGAAAAACAGTAAAAATATAGTGTATCTACCAACATTAGCGCCGGCGATGGGTCGTACGAGGAAAGTATCTACGGGATTATAGATAGCTACTGAACAGCCAAGTTTGTGAAGTTGATTTTTGTAAACACCGGTCGCCAGAAAGGAATGGCTTAGTCAGCTTTCTGCGGTAATAAGAACCGCCGTAAGAGAAACAGTAAATAAAGACATCGGTTCCTATTTGCTGTGGGGATGTATAGAGATGTTCGGCGGATCATGTCATGTTGGTTGGGCGAAAAAGCGATAGACTAAAAAGAAATTGCTCACAGTTTTGAGCTGAAATTTTTATCGTGCACCAAGAGACTAATAGTTATGATGATCGCGTTTTGCAAGAAGAGAGCACACAAATTTGGAAGAAAGCCTCGGTAACATTAGTACAATAAATATATATATGTTGATATAATTAACTTTATGCCAATATGTTTTAGAAGACAAAGATATTGAGATATCATTGTCGTAAAAAATATTACATGAATAAAAGTACGCTAATTTGTGGCGTATCGTTTTCTATCTGCGTTCCTGATTTATATAT
>NW_019214959.1:0-37928 GCF_002532875.2 Varroa jacobsoni | reverse complement strand
AAATTGAAATAATCGATAAAACAATATGATAATTATCAGAAGTGATGGTAGCATTAATCCTATGACTAATTCCACCAAGCCTCTTGTTGGCACAAAGCAGGAACCGCTGCTTTAGGTCCCACCAACTGTGAATGAAGCTATTTATTTAATGATACTATAATTATAATTAAGTCGATTATAGCATCATGCCTATACCGAACCGATTAGCTTATAGACTGGCTAAGTAATATGATAATTTTTCTAAATTTGTTTCCACTCTGTAAACTTAACTTACGTGGGACAAATAATAATTACGATAGGCTGGTGCTGTTAGCCCAAGATACAACTTATGTTGTGCAATTTAGTCAGCAAATTTGAATGCCAGTTACGCGATATCAGCTGTTATACTGCCATACCTGTACTAGATGCCCAAATATACTAGATAATGACTTTGGACTAGTTCCGGTACTAGCTCTTCGATCACTTGCAATAGTCAGCACTTCCATGAAAAAAGATAAAGGGCAAAAATCAATCTAACGAGAAAATCCTGTTATATATCTCCACATGCGCCCATAGTCACGGCTTCGATTTAGGCGTTACAACTAGATCAGGTTTAGCTAGAGCAGCATATCGCTATCAACTTCATCAGCAGCATAACAGGTGGTAGGGCCGTCGTCCCACCCCTAGCACCTCAATATGTAAATGTAATGATTAGCAAATATTAAAAAATCTATTCCAACATTTATGCATGTACGTTAAGCATGTAGAAAACAAAGGCAAGCTTATATCGAAGCGAGAAGAGGATAGATAATATCAACCATATACATTGTACCATATATAAGCAAATTCTTAGATGTAGTTTCCACACCTAACACATATATAGAAATGTCCATAATTAAATCCATAAATACCAAAATTCGAAACGTTCTGGTGAGCTTACATAGTACATCGCATCTGTTTTTGATAGCAGTCTACTTAGTCGACCCACACAGAACGCTCATACGGGGTCTAAAAACGTTCACTGGCTTGGTCCATGTACATGCTCACATGTTTGAATATTGCTTGTGCTTTCGACCCCATCTGACGTAAAAAGTGTTGACTTTGCTTGCTTCTGCAAAGCATCGGTCACGTCCGTTCGGTGATCAGCGTGACCGAAATAAGAATATATTAACGTAATCGTCCGGCTTTTCTTTTGCCATTATTTTACTTCATTGAACATCACATCTTACCTAATGTCGCTTCGAGGAAATACTACTCGCATACTCTATGTGCTTATATTGTACAGCTTTGGTTCGTCTTGCTCTCTCGTCTCGATATACCGTGCAAAGACCTGCGCAGTAATGCGTTCGGAGCCTTATTTTAGTCCGTACGAATACAGGCACGCACGCAATCCGTCCCGGTCCAGCTGCGCCTTAAATCTACTAGATTACCTAGATAAGTAGGCGGTAGGTATTACGTTTCAGTCAGTGATTCATGCTTCATACGTGTCATGTGTTTCTTCGCAAGCTGTGCAAATTTGTTGGCCCTTTATTTCTCGTCTATTGTTATTGCTTCCTCTCGCAGAATTGTCTCTCTCTTGCTTCCGTGTCTCGCTTGACTTAGATACGTGTTACCATCAGTGTATAATGTTATGGCGGGTTCCGCCAGAAGCTGGAAAGCAAAAACAGCCTGGATTTGACGGCTGGATGAACAAGGAAAAATAACGTTTGGATATAAGCTGCCATTACTATATTGGCAAAAGGTGTGACGGCAGTATTCCTTTGGCCAACTTGAAGCCTTCGTACACACGCCAGTGGACTAATTCTCATTTTTAAGAAAAATCTGCATCAAAGTAGAATGACGAAGATATTTTTGACAGTTGTTTCGACATAACAAGGGCTACAAGGAATCACCAATTCGGCCATAACGAATTCATTAAAAACATAACGCATAAGGTCAAGAAATGATTTGACCAACTTGAATAAGCTAAAAGGGAAACTATAAAAATAATACCCAAACCGGAAAATACCGTCGATACATATATCTTTTTTAGCTGTTCTCTATTCTATTAAATATTTTTCTGACTAAACATAAGCTTTGGTAAAGTCAGCTTTGGTAGATGGCTAATAGATGAAGTAATATAAATGTTATGTACTAAATAAGATACAGATTAGAAAATATAGAACACTTTTTTTTAAAATAAATCTCTGGTCAAAGAATATGCTTGGTTTGTATAAATCTCGTTACAATATACGCTCGATTTGTTGACTTCTTATATTACGATGATTGAGTGTGTGTGCTTTATATGCAAATTCTACAGTTAAATGCTTTTGCCTGGAGGTCAGAAATTTACCTCTTACAAATCATTGCATCGTACTTTTTTTTCACACAGGTTAAATCTTTAATGCGGCTATAAATTGTTGGAAAAGGGTCAAACGTCCTAAAATAGGATGTTTACTTTATCGTGGGTTAGATGTAATTATACTGTTATATGCACACGTTTTTCTCTTCATAACTGTTTTTTCCTCGACATATTTTGGCGTTTCTTCGCTGCGTTCTCTCCAATTCGCTCAACATTACTTAAAATCAAGAAAGGACCTAAAAAAGCAGCTTGCTTATCACACTAAGGTTACACCAGGATCATCTAAATCTTTAACATAGTTTTTTTACTTATGATACTGCTATGAATAATTGGACACAGGAAGCCGTATCGAAAACATAACCGGTGACAGTTCTTGGAATGGAAGAGAGAATTTTGAATTAATTGATTTATCGCACACCGACGCGCACTGCCCATCTTGATACCGCGGGCTTCCTAACAGCAATTTGCCTATTCGAGACTGCTTTTCTGGTGGCTGCTCCTAACGCATACCTTCGACCTTTCTATACCACAGTTATTGCTAAAAGTAGCAGCAGTATAAGAACCTTCTATAGGCAACGTTTTTTTATTGCACCAGGTAAGAGGCAGCCGTTCTAGCACTGGCCACGCTCTACTATGCAGTGTTGACGAAAAAATTAAGAGAGCGCGCAGAGCTTCCCGTTTTTTTTTATTGCTACAATTCTACTGTAACGGTGTGCTTTTTGAAGCGATCTTAGAAGGGGAGTGAGACAAGGCGCAAAGAGATGGAACAACGGGCGGGCATAATCGGAGCAGGCGACGCTAGCTAGGTAACGTCAGGAAGAGGTTTACGGGAAAAGGAACGCTGTGCAGGCAAAAAGCGCGATCTATAGTGAGAAATACAGATTGACGTGGATAATGAAGGAAAAAGGAGGGAGGAGATCAGGGAATGGAAGTATGGACAAAAAAGGATAAGAAAACTCGGCGATATAGAAAGTTCGTCAAAGGTGATAATCCTATTCGAGTTAGTTCTTTTCTATTTTTGTCTTTCGTTCTTCTATTCCGTTAATAGCAGGTTGAGTGGTCCTAAATCTAGGTCAGGTCTCCGAAGGTGCATGCCAACTGTCCTACTGCACGTATTAGTGCACATCGTCTACCAGTACCCTCTACTGTTCATCTGCCATGGAACAAGCAACACACGATCAGGTGGAAAAGAGGAAGACCAACGAAGGACAATGACTAGGACCAAGGAGAAAACTTGAGGAGGAAACAAAGCCGTAATTTCGCATAGCTACCTAACACGACGTATAAAGACCTTCTTCCCAATACTTTCCCTTTCCTCTTTCCTCAACCAATTTTTTTTGTCTGTCCCTATGCGTTATGTCTATTCTCCATGTTCATTTGGTTTTGCCCTTTCTCTTTCTTTTGCTGTTATCCTTGGAACTCTTTGCTTCTGTCTAGATCTTCGCGAGGATATGCTTGAGGTATTGTTATATTCCTTTTCGCACACTGACAAAGTTTCTGTGAGGATGTTAGACATTTGCATCCCGTGCGTCGTTATGATTGCAGGCTTCGAGTGTATACCAGACCTCCATTATATTCTGCGATTTAACTGATGTATTGTTTAGTTTAGTTTAATCCTGTTTGCTTTCACGTTCGTTTACCGTTACTATTGGCTCAAGGCAAAACTGGGGCCACAGCGTTCAACAAGTCCAGTCATATCGTTCGAATAGATTAACAAATAAACCGCGTCAGAATTAAATGATTCGAGTTAGTAATTAATACGTTTATTGGCTCCGCACAAGTTTCGCAGGAAATCAGCGTCCATCCACGTTTCTCGCTCGACAATCCGCTCGTCCTAATCAGACTTTGAAAGAAGTCTAATATACGAAAGGAAATATAAGGCGTGAATGATTTCAATAAGAGAAAGCACAGAAGCTTACCACTGAGGAAAATTAAGTTCTCGGCTTAAGCAGGCTTTTGGTATCGAAGTAAATCAACGGTTACTCATGCGAGAAATGGTTGTTTGCAGAAAACGGTCCCTAACATTTATCCATCTATAACAGAATACTGACGATATTATAACTTAGTGACGATTATTACGTGAATGATTAGGAATAGTGCAAACAAAGGACAGAGCTTTTTGCTATTACTCATTTGTCGACATGGTTTGCCGATTTGCGCTTCCATCTGAATAAAATAAAATTTTTATCTCAAAACTAAAGGATGCGACGGCGAAACAAAAAAAATGAGATCAGGAAATTTTTCATGCGTAAATAACATGGTATTATATCTGTGGCAGGTTGAACCTATTCGTGCTCGTAAATGTCACACTTTGTCAGTCCTCTAATCGGGGCTATGAACGTTGTAAATGAATATACTAAACGATTCAGCAGAATAGTGTCTGATTTCTTTTAATCTAAATACGGCTACCTAGCTCATTTAAATATAATTTTATTTTATTTAGAGGCACTTTTTTTGTAGCATTATATATATAAGCGTGGCATTTATACACAAAAATCAGATGTACAAATAAAGTACATTTGAGATGCAGATACTGAACGGTACATCATTCTGCAGTATACAGATTTACACGATCGGTAACGTCCATTTCAGATTTGGTCATTTCCTTACTACTTGCGTGAATGAATTGTTACCAGCTATAAGGCTGTGGTGAAGAATTGGGGAATAAGGTTAATTGAAGATGCGCCAGCGAAGAGAGGGCTATGAACAGTTACAGTTCAGGAGCTATTTTCTTCTATTCAAGACCTTTTGAACCCAGATAAAGCGGCTGAAATAATTTAGTATTTATTTGGTTCGATACTTAAATAAAAAAGGGTCGACAGGCCTTTTGGCGGGTCTGCATAGAAAATCGCGTTTAGACAATGCTCAATCGTGTACGGGTCCAACATGTCGTTGGCCCTGAAACATGGTAAAATATACATTTACAGTGTCCAGTAGCAATATTTTATCGGGCACTCTGCGTAGCTCTCTATTTACGAATGCGTTGACCAAATAAAATATTGAAGTAGGGTGATGATTTTGCCCCGTCTGAATGGTCAGTTCAATAAGGTCTATCATTATGTGTTGTTTCTAACCCACATATTTAATTAAATAAACATTTATTTTTACCAAACACTGTTGTATTGAATAACGGTAATTAGCTGATACGTTTTTCATGCATTCCTATTCAAGCCCTCCCTTATGTTTCTTTTCGTTTCTTACTTTTACCTTGCCATCTCTAGTTCTCAGCAGAAAGTAGGATCAAAACAAATATTTAATATTCAAGAATTTACGTAAAAAGCTACGTAACTTGAAGCGATGTTTGGAATATCGTATTCCTAAACTTATATTCAATGAGATAGTTGATATTGACATCTAAATTACTCAAATAGCGTTCCTTTTTTAGTCTTTACGTAAAACACAATTTGACAAAAGCTGGGAGTACAAACAACAACTGTTATTAGATGTTTCTTAATGCGATATTCAGTTTTAGCGTTAGATAGCATTTATTAGCCCTGCAAAGCATGTCGATCTTACTATGGAGCGGTTTCCCTTCGTCAGCAATTCGAATTGGCCTGCATCCGTGAAATAGAAAGAGTTATTCCCAACCATGAGTTTGCCAAGTTGTGCTATTTTCCTTATGTGGGACGGTACGTAGAGCGCACGCCAACTACCTGCTATACTGTAAAGTAGCTGAAATATTCCGTTTTTTGTTTTGCTCGCCAGCTGCTGCTCTCATTGTTCGTTCTCTGCCGCCTTTAAGCAAGGTGGTTTGCGATACGAAGAGGTTACTCTTTGGGTATCCATGTCAATTTATCAATACATTACTTGCATCCTATATTTGGGCCGCGCACCACTTCTTTCCACCTCAGCAATGCAGCGATCCGTACAGCTAGATCATAAGACGCACAACCAAACCTTATGCAAAGTACCTGAATTTTGCCCGCCATGAAGGTGTGATATAAGAATTATGCACTGTTCAATGTGCCGTATTCGTTGCAGATATTTACTCCTCTACTTGAGGCCAACTCATCTTCACTCGTCTGTGTTTCACACTAACACAACCTACAACGTCACAAGACTGCAAGAGTATCTTTGTATCCTTAGAAAACCGTTCGACTATCTTTCTTCAGTCCATCTGTTAGCCTACGTGCTACTTGTAACCACTAACCAGAGGCATCATGCATCTTCACGTTTTTCTCCACTTCTTGTATTAGCATTTGGCACTACTAACATCAGCGTTGCCCATGCCTTTCTCTGCTGATCCATTTTTAGTGGGCCAACAACCGCGTTTGAAATTGTGACATTTTCCCACAGTCAGCTGGAGTACCATGCGATTCGCGTGGAGCGCTGACTTCTACCCTCCCGTACATACACTGACGTTGTCCCCTTTCGGTCTTTGAGCAATTCTTCTCCTGCCCGTCTTTGGAGTCCTCTATGCTGATACTTTTCATACTCACCTCACAGGCTCCTCCTCCCCAGCCTCTCCCTCTCTCTCTCTCTCTCTCTCTCTCTCTCTCTCTCTCTCTCTCTCTCTCTCCCCCTTGGTTGAGCTTTGTGTATTTTTAATCAATATTTCTATTCTACGGTTATACCGTTCCATTCTAAATCGTTGACAAGAAAGGCTGCAGCTGTTCAACAGCTGCTTTGCCTCCCCCCCTCCGGATAGTCTCTAGATAGTTCTGAAGAAGCTGCGATTGACGCCAAGGCCATGGAGAGGAAGAACAGATGTCACACTGACCGCCCTTGCGGAGAACAATGAGAAATCAATGACGGACCAACCGGAGTAAACTGGTAGAATTGGAAGAGGGAGGGATGATCAGGAAGCCAGCCAAAAAACGAGCGGGAGAAGCAATGGCGACAGCGGCAGAAGGTCTCAGCCGTGGTGGTGCCCTTAATGCTGACCTTTCGAGCCGTCAAAAGGCCTTTTATATTCAGTCCTATTAGGCTTAGAAAAAGGTAGTCGCAGTAGTACCGAAAAAGGTACCGGCACTGATTGAGGTTCTACATAAACGTTCCAGGTACCTAGGAAATATCCCAGTATCTGTTAATGCAATTAAGAAAAGGTTGCAATATGCATGAAACTCGGTATTAAAGCCGCCCATAGAATTAACAGGTAGCGCCGCATGGAGAATGAACATACATAACTATGATAACGGTTAGGGGTCACGGTTAAAATATTTTCGCAGGCAGAAGATATATTAAATCAGATGTTATTTAAAGTTTGTTAAAAACAAGAATTGTATTGATATTGCTATTAACTTGGATTTCCTATGACCTCAGCTGCGTGCTTACGTAAAAAATACGGAAGGAGAATTGATAATTTTTATGCAGCTGATATTTCGTATATATAGTTTTTCTAAAACTGCTTGTACGAAATAATGACTTACTACGTTTTATAAGCGTTTGGGCTTTTTAAGGTCACTTCTCTCATGATTGTAAACATCGTGAAATTATTAAAGGTAATGATCTCAAAAATTAGCTTGAAAACAACAGGTCGTAATCAATGGTTGGCTCTGAGTTCGATATCTGAATGAACGAATTCGAAAGTTACACGGGCATCTAGTTCGTTCAGTCAATGTAATTTTTTTTTAATTAGAAATATAAAAAATATATCACAGGAGTACATTCGAATGTCTACAAATACGACTTAAATTTAACACTGACCGTTTGTTTTATATGTATCCACGCGTTTTTTTCTACGAGTTATTTCCGATTTGCGGACTGATTAAGCATGGCAATGCACGGTTTAATGAATCATGAATAGTTGATGAAATATGGGTGAAGCCGTAAGATAACACTATTTTTCAACTCATCTGTTTATTATTGCTATTCTTTCAATAGTAAAATTAAATTGTGGAGAAGTATCGAGAGCTCAGGGAGGTAAATGCTTGTAGGCTCTATTTCTTCTCTAAGCTCATTGAACATTTAGCCAGAATTACTAAATTCGCTATAGAGCAATAAGAAATTACAGTAGTTTTGTACGTGTATCCATAACAATGTTCAATTAAGAATTCCAGCGGTTTTTATTTTATTTATTATTTGTAGAAATATTTGAGAAATTCTCATTGACCTGGTCACCATTGTTGTCGGGAGACCACAGGATCCTATATCAGGTCCGGTCTGTAAAGTAATTATACCAAAAAGCATCTTTGGCGTTCTCTCCTCGAATAAAAATCTATAATCTTGAATAAAATAAGAAATCGAACTAAAACTAATTAAATATAAGTTATAACGTCAATCAAAAATGTATTTCTTGCAAAAAAAAAAACCGTAAAAATGGCTGAAATATTCTTCTATTCAGCTACTAGCTATAGCTAATATTCAACTATTCAGCGCAAATATTATAACACTTGTTTCTATCAGTTTTTCCGCTCGTTTACTAATCACTGACGTTATTGACCTTCCTCAACATTCTTAAATTACGTGTAACTTCCGAGATTAAAAGGAAAGCTAGCTCTACGTATCTGGCACGTACCCAGCAGATTTTTACATGAACCGTTATTATTCAGGAATAAACTAGCTACCGTTATTACCCACCTCTTGCCCTAATCTTAAAAACTATCATTTTTAGTAATTCAATGCTATAAAGTGCACTATCTTCAAGCCTACAACATTTCTATAAATAGAGGGCCCCAGCAAAATTGTATCCCGCAAAAACAAAATTGATTTTACGCCGACAGATTAAGCTCCCGTAAAAAATCAAATAAAATGAACTACTACAAGCTCTCCATATTTTTCTAATGGACGTCTTTACAACTAAAAAAGCTAAAAACTTAGATCGTGAATTTACACTGCTATATATAATTAAAGATTACGAATAATCTTAAGCTTATTGGCATAGACAAGACATATCTATAGAAGACAAATATTGCAAAATGAACATAATAATATACTAATTAGACTCGACTATAGTCGCAACAGATACTATTTTTACCGCGATCAACCGTGTTATTTAAGATATATTTTCAGAGAGAGAGAGAGAGAGAGAGAGAGAAAGCGAGAGAGAGAAAAACGCAACGTTGTTGAGGCTGCATATCCTATTAGGTTCTTATTGAGACAACAATATAAAAATTGCATTGTGCTTTCTGGCATATAGTTCAAACCCAAACATAACTGATCTAATTATTGTCAAATTAGAAAACATGGTTTTCTTAGAGGTATACAAAAGACCCCAAATCAAAAATACAGGTGCATTATTTGGTTGGATATCTTTGTTGCATTGCATGGGTGCGACTGTCTGCTAATTTTCATTCGTTCGAGATGTCGTGTTGACAAGCCACCGCTTACCATCACAAACAGAGTTCTACCATATTATCTGAAATTTCCTTACGCCAATAGCTTCACAAGGACGCACTACTTTCAGCCGCTTCGTTTTGATACACAGTATTTCTCGCCTAGACAAGGGTTAATCTTTATTAAACCGTACAATATCTTTTTTAAAGTTGTAAAAACATTGGCTAAAATCTTATGCGGTCTAGAAACGGGCTCCTCATATTAAGTATATATTGAGTTCCTCGCAGATATTCTAACCTTTAATTATCTGATTGGGGTAGTCATGCATAATCAATACGGTACCAAGATTGTGCTAGAATATATTCCTCTGTATGCTCTATATACGCAATCTTAAAACCCACCATCTATACTAGGTGTTTTCGTCTCATAGACGACCTGTAACCTTTATTATGTTTCAGTTTTGTATACTAAAGCTAACAAAATCACTGTCCGCATCGTTATATAACGCACCGTTCTCTTCTATTTGTGGTCCTTCAAATGTACTACTTATAAGTGGATTAATGTTTGTTTTTCATCTTTCTTTATGGTACTGTGCGGCTGCCACTATTTCTTTCTAGGCGTTTCGTATGTGTTGTATAGATGTTTTTACAGACAAATTATGTTTCGACATATCCACTCACTTCCGATCTGTCTCCCGTTTTTCTCGCACACAGTTTTGGGTTAAACGATACGACGTGTAATTAATTTTTGACTGGGCGAAAATTTAGAATGAATTTTCAAGTATCTACTCCGAGTGACCAATTTCAGTTTTTGTACGTGGGATAATACAGGGATTGAGGATGTCGTTACAGGCTGATGAGACTTGCAATAGTTCTTCTATCACTCTGAATATGCCTCTAATATAGTAATTCAATCAATTTTATTAACGAGTATTTCCAACGGGCTGCCGGGCGGTAAAATCTAATAGTGAGCTTGTACTTACTAGCGTGAACATCAAAAGAAACTTTGTCAGAATGGCTTAAAGAGGAAAACTCTACCTGTATTGAGCAATCGTTGCTTGTTCTAGATATAACCCTTTACAGACATTTTTCCCCCTTAACGACACCGTTTCTCTTCTGTGCTCCAGTGCAAACAGTTTCTCCTGGTACAACATTCTCTAGATGGATTTTGCCAACTTAACTCTTTCCATAACTAACTTTCAGCTATCTTTCTATGGAAGACCTTGGTATTCCTGTGTAGCATCGTTTTAGAGACCTGTTTAAGAAAATTAGAATCCCGAGCGGCTAAGCAGAGAGATAGGCACTGCTATATTCACTGGCCTTTTATCCGAATTTTTTCGCTGGACCATTAAGGTAGCTCCATGTTCTCACTAGAGCCTAGACGTCCTCATATACCCTTAAAATTTGTAGACGAAAGCGTTCCCACAGTAGCGTCACGAAGGCAGAACTTGCTTAATATACTTTGGTAAGTAGTCGTCGTGGAAACAAATAGTGTGTGTATATATAGTGATGAAAGGTGCCCGTTAATATTTTTTAGTAGAAAAAAAAATAGGAACAGACAAAGCGATGAACCTTATCGATAAAGGCTATCCAGCCATCCCGAAAGTCTGGTTTTTAACTCATAGCGACACCATGCCTGTAAGAAAGGTAGCTTACGGTAGTTTATATTCTAATATTATATTTTCATAGAAAAACTGCTGTACGTGGTGCAAATGTGTACTTCTGCTTTGAGGCAAACAGTTGAAATTGTTACCTGCTTTTCAACAAATTATGTCAGTTACTGCTTTTATTTCTAAAGTAGAATGCTAGAGAATTACTCAAACGTAGTGATCATTTCTATTTTTTCACAAATATGTAGCTTTGCTTATGGAATCAATGTACCCTCGTGCTCTATACGGAAGCTTATAATAATAGGCCTGCTTGAATTGTTCAGTTACAACCGCTAGCAGATGCAGTGCCCGTAATTAAAACGTGGCAACAACTTCGCTGCTCTATTAAATGTAATGGACAGCTTTCCAGTTCGCTAAGCAAATATCGTCACTTGTCAACGACAAGCCGTAACGTAGACAATATCTCGAGTACAAGGTGCCTAGTTTAAGTAAAGTCACCTAAAAAGCTTTAGCAGGCCGAAAATTGAGGCTGGTGATTAAAGACTATCGGGAAAATTGCTAGGATATAATAAAGATCTTCTTTATGGAGAAGGAGCAGGAGCAAACTATGAATATTACTACCTTCGACCCGTCTTCGTGCACAAGGTCAGTGCCAAGTTACTGCTAAGTGGCTAGCTTGAAAAAAATAAATATTTAAAAAAAGTAATTGAAAACATATTTGCTTATTTCTTCAGCCAAAAGAGACTAAAAATCTGTTAGTACTTATTATTAAGACATATTTAACCATGTGGGACGTCGTAATAGCTATAGTCGTCATAAATCATCACACATTGAAACTGCGATTTGGGCTTGTTGATTATTATTAGATTCTTAAGGAGCTTTTAAATAGTGAAAAACACCTCAAGTTAGATTTTCGACAATTTACTATATAAATAAGTTCGCGATCATACTATGTAGTTTTAAAGACTTTCATTTTTACGTGTAAGATTGTTACAATTACAAACCAGTTTGGGTTTCATGTATTTTATTTAGGATCTACAGGGCGGAACATGTATTTTATAACTCTTCTATTCAAAATTAGAAGGTATTTTAACTCGATTGGGCATGCCCAAATATATAAGAAAATCATACATCATCATCATCAACAAGCTCGATCTTTTTTTCACGAAAAGATATTGTCAAACTAGTAAAGCCGTTTATTTCAAAGACTTGTTCAACGTATCTCAGTCTTACGTGAGCTAACCTAATAGAAATGCTTTACATATACTTAACTTGAAGACATACTTTATATAACACCTGATTAGATGAATTCTTATCTGTAACTATTATACATCTCTATGAACTCGGGACGAAGAGTAAATCGTTATGCAGTCAACAAATAACAACGGTCAACCGTAGTAGACTCGATAGGGGAAGTTTCATCTTTTTTATATTCTTCATCACCTATTCTTTTCGCCGCCGCCGCCTTTTCCTTTTAAAGAGCTAAATCAGCTCTTCAATAGTGTTCAGAATTGTTAGAACCATTTTCAAGATTGCCCTAATTATGCCTCAGGCGAACAAACGTCAATGGGCATTAGTTCGAAAGTCAGATAGATCGAAGAGGTTGAATTTTCAAAGTGTAGCATAGCAAATATCATTTGATTTTTCCTTTGGAATAACTGCACGCGTATGTCACATAACTGACCAGCGATTCACAGATCATAGGTTTGGATAACCATTTCATAAAATTTGCCAAGAGCTGGGGATTACACCTTAACAACAGATATATTTTTTATATGAAATTGCCGCTATCCCGCGCCTTACGCTCAGGAAGGTATCTCTGTAGCTTCCTGTTGAATAAGCTCATTTGCCTTGTCCCAATTTTAAGAGTATGCATAAAATTACCGGACGGCAGATTCCATAGTGCACACCTAGTTGAGAAGTTAATAGATTAGGTCATGTTCCATCCTAATACAGTTATCTTCGTATATGAAGTTAGGCAAAGCCAGTTGCCTGCGAAACTCTGTCGATACAAACTACTTTAACCGCAAGCTCTGCGTACGTAAGTATTATCAGCCACAGAAATCCATGCAATAGATCCACATATAGAGGTATCAGAGAGTCTCTCCTTTAAGTGGATACCGGACGAGTACTCAAGCCTGCTCTATGTTGTTTTGCGTACAGTCTTGATTTGACGGAATAATACTGTGATGAAAACAACTATAGCTGACGCTGAAAATGAAAAAAGTCTTATATATACGAATGTAAACTGATGCATGTTACGACCATGCAGCTCGAGCGGTGATTGCGACTTCATTTAGATATATGTTTTGGATATTACTGCGGAATTTTTAAAAAGTTTACCTTATTTAGTGAGTGAGCATGGATTAAAGTTGTCACCAACTTAACTATTCGTCGAGTGAAGTTGATAATTTCCCCCTTTTGTTTGTATACGTCAAAATCGGTGCACTGTCCAACTTCCCGCAAAAAGCACACGAAATGATTCAAGTACATGCTCCGGAAGAAGCAAGAAACCGTTCCTAACGCTCCATTACTAACGGCTGTATAAATTTTAAGATATGCACAGCAGACCCCAACAATAGGCATACTGAATGAGTGAAAGTCTTGCAAAACCATTTGTCGAATTGTTCCAACTTCCTGTTGATTAACTTATATAATTTTTTAAAGGAACTGGGGACATTTAAAATAAACTTAAACATCTGGAATTGATGAACGTTGGCAATGTTTTAGCGAATTGTTTCTGTAAAAGAAGAGGCATTAGAAACTAGGTTATCAAATTATCTAAATCTGCTTAATGCTATGAGACTACAGCAACTGATAGGACTGCATCTACACTGGGATCTGGTCTTGGTGGTTAAAATAACGATAATATTTAGCACGTAGTACCTCAATATGTGGGTAGTGTATTCGGCTTTAAGTTGTACGATAGCAAAGTTCTAATTCAATAAAGGTTTTATTACTGTTGTTAACATGAAAAAGTTAGCGAGAAAATAAATTCGTTCTTTGTTTTACACATTTCGGCTTGTTTTTGACATGCGGTTACAAACTTTATACATATGAAAACTTGAAAAGGTCTTGTAAAACGCAAACTTCCTTTCTCAAAGGCTGCAATCCCTGACCACTGATGCCTCCGTAATAGCCAATAATGCCTGTATGATGATGGGGCTCATTTTCGAATATATTATAAGTTGGAAGTTGAGAATAGCTATGCTGATGAAACGTAACTGCATGGTAAGCTAAGTTTGAAGACACGAATAACTCAACTTTCAGCAAAGCCTAGTAATTTTTCAAATTATTAGATTGTCTATATGCATAAATAGATAAATACTTGTCCTTTCGGGTACATACAACATCGTAGTGTCGTTGCGTAAATGCTTTACGCCCTCTCTACTCCTTTACCCGTTCTTGTTTGGAGCTTGTTACGGATCTTTATGCTGCGAAACAACAAGAAAATCAAGGTGTATGCAGTTTGCCTGCAGTGACCACCTGTTCACTAGGGCACTAAAACGGAGCGCTGTCAGTAGAGCAGCTCGATGAAGCTCATGATGAAGCCATCGTTTGGTTGATCGAGTGGGGATTTACCAATTTATCTCGTCGGTGTCCTGCTGCCTGCTCCGGCCACTGCTATCAATTTGGGCTTTTTACTGTGTATCCACCCGATTCGTTTCTACTTCAACTTTTGTGGGGTCTAGCATCTGCCGTGGACGTCGACCGATTGCAGTAATCAGAGGGATTCACTCCGGAGTAATGGCATTTTGCTTTTTCTATTATTTCATGATACCTACTTTACGGAACCTTCTTTCGATTTGACGGACGGGCTTTGCCAGAATGGGCTTACGACGTTTCAACGAAAACAGAAGTAAGAAACCATGGAACAAGGTTAAATGAGAACGGCCAATTCGCCTTTTGTGCTACCCACACACACGACACAGAAGCAACGATTAGAGGTAATCATACATGAGCAATGAGACGATGTTATTTTTATTTCTCTTCAAGTCCGTATCTACATAGATTATGGATTTTATAAGCAACAGGTTGTTCTAAGAAAGGAATTGGAAAACGCTAGTCTGCTCTTTAAAGAGAATCATTTTCTTCTCATACAGATGGTGTTCTTGTAATATACATGGCATGCAACTTATCCAGATGCAATGTGGGGTGTAGACAGAAAGTTTTAATACACAAATGATTTTGGGTAATGGCTACCTATGTTTATCGATTTATCTGCGTTTGTTGAAAATGAAATCGCTAGAACTGTAACATTTTGGCCATAATTGAGGGACGACGTGGTGAAATGATGACTCGTTTTTTGTGCTGTTTACTATGATAGTTTTCTAATAGCCGCATATATAAATGTAAAACACGCATAGACAAGATAGAAACATAGCAGTACGTTTTGAAATTAAAGTAGTGTTTTCTACTATTGTTGCTATGATAGAAATAATTGTATTAGCACATATAATCTATCAAGACATGCAAAAAATACTGGCATGGATGCCGGTCAGGTCGTCTACTTATAAAATTCTTCCTTGCTAAATCATACAATAACCGAAATATAAATGGCCACTACCAGAAGAGTTAGAGGCCATTGGCGTAGAGTGCCATCATCGTCTGAATCTCTGTCGTACAGTGGCTTCCTACACTGGCGACAAATAGGTTGACAAAGGGAAGTATAGAGAAAGGCACGAAAAACTCAAAACGTGCTACTGTTACTACTGCCGCTATCTCTTATGTGTTGAGAGCCAGCTAAAATGGGCGTGAGTCATTCGACGGATGTTAAGTGATTTCGTCACTATAGAAGGTCTGTAACAGTGTTGCTACCAGTAGCAGCAATGGCAATGGTAAGCCTGCGGCTGAAGCCCTGCTGCTAGTATAATCGGCCTTCTCGATAGCGAAGCGTGTCTCCTTCGTTTGCGTTAGCTTACCCGTTCACACGACTCCGCCCCTGCCTTTGCCAACGACCGCCCTGGGCTATAGCGTCAGCAAAACGGTAACGAGCAGAAACGGATGCAGGAAGCAACCGCGGAAGTCCTTCTTTTCAAAAACGGAGTAAATACGGGGTGACGACGAGGGTGAAGCGGCTGGGGAGCTGCAAAGGCTCTGTATACGGTTAAAGAAAGAAACGAGCGAAGGGACATTAGAGCCGGTAGCTAAAGGGGATGCTGCTAAAACTTCAAAACTGAGTAGCCATCAAACAGTCGATAAAGAAAAGTGCACAGCGGTGACAAAAAGGAAACGATAATACAACTTTCTAAGGTGTTCGCTTCGCTTGTTATTGTACGCGGATTTGTAAGTAAGTAGATGTATGTAAATTAGTATTAGGGTTGTTATCGAGAATGTTCTCTAACGGCTTCATGTAAAATGACTACATACATTTTAAAAGTATTTCGATATTTAGTCGTAACTAATCTGGGAGTGGGTTCACCTGTGTACCGAAACTAAGGTAGACGGAAGATTACTGTTATTAGGTGGATTTCACCTGAACTATGCGTATTCAACTGTGTAACGCGTCCGCCGATAAGCATACCTAACCTAGGTATGAAATTAGCCACTAGTATACGCTAAGCCAAAAGGTCGGTAGGCATGTATCATTTCCTGTTTATGAAAGCTTAACTTCCGTCATGTCAATAGCTACGACCGTCACCAATTAGAGGTCGCAAACTGCTCACTTTAGATAACTAGTAAATAAATACTAATTATGCTTTTTGAGCAATGACCTTACCGTTCATTCGTGGATAAGGGCAGACTCGTTTTTAATAGAGAACTGCTGAGTATTCATTTGATAACTAAATGGTCCTGCTTTTTTACCACTACGAACAGAGTGCAAAACGCGTAACAGATAACTATGTTGTGCTTGGGATGCTGGTAATAGCGGCAAAGCGAAGCGCACAGCCAATATCTATAAAGGTTGATTACTACCATAAGGCGTATCCTTGTAGATACAGACAAGATTTCGTCATTTCTATTAGTACCGTGCTGACGTCGGCCGTGTCGGCCTAAATAACTGTAGAATTTATAAAAATTAGCTTTTGAAGGAGTCCGCGCGATGTCCGGTTCTGAATCGTCAGCTACTTGTCTCGACCTCACTAGGGCAACTGTCAGAATTCTTTGGTGTTTCAATGAGAATTTGACAGATACTTTACAATCGCCGTTAGAAATGTCATGTATAAAGCTTTACAAAGAGAAACCGCGGACCTCCTGTCAACGGTATCAAACGCATGTTCTATTTTGTGGAAAATCACTAGCGACTGAAATATCCGGAAACGCATTTAATGAGTTTCCTTTTCAGAGGGGTATCTAAGCTCGGGGATAGATAGTGTCATGAACGAAGCATTCAGACAAAAGCGCTGGGTTGACTCATGGCGGTAACCGTATGAAGCAAAAAAAAAAAAAAGAGAATGAAGGAAATTCAATTGTGGCACATGGTATACACAATCAACCATCAGTAAAAAGTGACGAAGGCTCACGCATTTCATGCACAGCAAGCGTTCACTCATCGGCGATCGTAAACAAAATTAATGTAATTTTGTTTTGTTGCTACGTGAAAGTTGCATTTATCAAAGTTATCCGCCGCCGACACCATCATGCAGCTACCTATTAAGATTAAGACATATAGTAGAAGAAGACACATAGTGAACATCTTCGCCTACTCAAAATAATAAATAGAACTTCCAACTTTGGTTCTACATTAGCTGCAGAGTATTCAAGCGTCGCTTGTCTCAGACTTATCTCTGTTATGCCTCAGACGGAAATTTAGACCTGAGAAACTCAAGCATGTTTCGAGAAATCTTAAGTGTAGGGGACTCATTGTGATTCGTTCGCTGAATATTTTAACAAAAACTTAAAGGTATTATGTCCTCATAACGGCACACGAACAGCTTACCGTGATTTGAGATGAATCCGATTATACATATATACTACTTCCTTTAAACCAATCATTCATGTACGAGTGTATCCTTTCTTACTCAAATTAGTGTCACTAAATAGATCAATATTTGATAGAAATGCAGTATCACACGGCCACACACGGATCGGGTGAGCTTCAATCCTTTTTCCGGTACATTTCACAGTTGTCACAGATTTACCGAAGAGCAGATTTGTACACCTTGAGATAGATGGAAAAGGATCAGCAACCAAAGCAGAATGACGATATTGTATTGTAGTGAGGGAAAGTAGCTCTGTGTACTATTATGCTTTTGGTAATGGATGAAAAGACGGGCAACGTACGTTGAACATTCCAGCGCATGTAAACATGGTGGCCTGAATCAGTCCACAGAAAGGCCGCGTTAAGCCTAAACTACCACTGTACATAGGAAAGTCAATGCGAAAAGTAAACTCGTATCTAAAAAGCGAAAGTGAAGGTATTAATCAAAGGCAACGAAAAAACATATCGGTAACGACTGTGGTGTATCTTGATTGAAAAAGTGTTGCAGACTAATGAAATCGTGAACATATGAAGACTATAATCAATGTATTTTTTAAATAGGTTTTCGGCCGATCGTCGCGTAGAGTCACAATCTGATATGTACATTGAATTACTGGGCTACTTCCCCTACTTATTATGCAAAGCATGGAATATTTTGATCGTTGAAACGCGTAAAATAAAACGTATTGTGTATCACTGTGCCATCCAACGTCGTTCTAGAGATACAGCTGAATCACTTGAATGTCTAACTTAAAGGCGGCGAAACGGCGTTGCCTAAAATGTTCGTTTGCGCGTGCGTCACACTATGCCGAAGCTGAATAAAATCGTGCTGACTATATGACTTTTAGACGGTCTGGTTCTATTTGGAAAATAAGTTCGCATCGCTTAAGACCGCTTGTCGGATATCTTCTATAGTAGTACCCGTGTGTCTGCTTATCGTAAGCACAAATGCTTAACCTCATTGATGATGTGCTGAAGAAGTAAATTTTCGGTATAGTGTTGCGCCTTATCGTGTCAGACACGTTGATTTTTTCGGACCTTTATGTTTTTTAGGTTCGGTATCGTCGTTTGGTATTCCATCGCACGGCTTGCTCCCGGCACAAAATGTTCGGCTTCGAAGCAGCCTAGACCATAACGTGTCGCCGAGATTTAGCAGGCAACTACGTTAGCCACTAGGCTAGCACGGGCATCGAGTTTGACGCTTGCCTCATAACAAGAGCTGTAAAGGGTAATTAAAACGACTTGTAGCTCAACTTGCTGCTTTGGTTGCGTAGAGTAAATGTTGTCATTTAATTGGATAGAGCGAGTAACACAGTACGCGGATGCTATGCCCCTTAGTTTCAAGCGATGCGTATCGCTTTTACTAGTATAACCCGATTCAACGACTCTACGCTCCGATACCGCTACTTCGTCCCCGCTAGCTTTCCAATGCTGTTCCAAATTATCTAAAACCATCCTATTCTCTCATATTCCCTAGATTCTACTTGGAATGTAACAGCTGTTTTATGTTGTAACAAATCAATTTGCCGGCGAGGCGCTTTGCTAGACCTACCCGTCAAAAAGTGGATGACTGCGCTCTATAGCGGCTGTATTTCCGACGAGGCTCAAATAAAATTTCTGTGAAAAAGGATTCGCGTGCCGCTCGCTCAACGCTGGACAGTAGACACAGGCGATGCCGTTGGACCACTTCAGAGGGCGCAGAGAGGGAGGCGTAACGCCCAAGCCAAGTTGTGGCTTGGTTTGAAGAGACTTCGGGCTTGATAATGGTGTCTAACGAACGGGGTGAATGCATTACTAACATGACCGACCGTTAGTAGAAGAAGCTCAGCATTTCTTGCCGGGCATATTTGAAATGGCCGCCGATATAATTACAAACATTTTGCGTAGATTCAGTTGTCATGGATAGTATTCGCATGGTTTTGTTTTTATCTGCTGCGCGTTTATATGTACGTAAGAATAAATTATTTGTAGAGTAACAGCTGCATCTGTTCCCATCAATTTTTATTTTGAAATTTTACCTGTAGGCCCAATTAAATTATCATTATCACTCATTTAATATAAGCTTTAACGTAAGCAGCGAAATTTATCATGTCTGACCAGATATATAATGATATGGCTATAAGCAAACGATCTTTGAACATTTCTATAGTGACATAGAACCCGATTCAACGTGCTAGTAACCAACCATGTTATTACTATACTAATAATACTTTAACTAGATTTTTTCCATTAGACATTATAATTCCGAACCGAAGTACGTTATGGGGGTAGTTCCCACATCTTTGTATGTTTATAACTATATATTTTGTAGCGTCTTTAATTGCATTCATGCATTCTCTGAAAAGGTTAAATCATATTGAGAGGGACGTATGTTTCCAAAGTTCAAGTATTGCTGTTTCGCCCCTAGTTTCCAGCTCTGACCCTGCTGGATTTAAGCGAACCCTTTGGGCTTGCTGGACTTACGTCCCAAACGGAACGAGTAAGCGTCATGTCTTTCGCTTTGTAGATCGGGCGATTAAATCGTTTGCGTGTCATGTTCTGAATAGCACCTAAAGATGATTTTACCTAGATAGATTCTGAAAGAATGCTATATTTGAACAAGTAGATTTAGCTATAGTTGATCTGGTAAAAGCATATTTGTATCTTTCTTGTAGGTGTCCGACTGAAAATAACGTTTAAAAGGAGGCCCTTAATATTCCTGTGAGTGAAGTAATAATGTGTACAGTGAACGAACTCGTAATAGAAAGTTTGTTTAAAGAGGAGCCAGCTACAAAACACAACATCCTACAAATAAGGTTATTTTCGCCATTAAATCTATATTTGACATGTGTTCTCTGGCAATATAGTTTAGGGGAATCCCGCAATGTGATGGATGAATGATGACCACGCAGAACAATACTTAACAGATGGTTAAGCCGAAACTTACAACTATACGTGCCTAATAATACCTTTGTCCGCACAGTCGCTTCACTGGCGTAAGCGATTTTCGTCCTAAGCGAAGGCCAAAGAGGCAACGTTTTGCGGACTGTTGTACAAGCACACGTAGCGATAGGAAAAAGTGCGTTTATAGTGTAGCTATGTACGCTAGCGGTAAGTTACGGCTCGATATGACGAATAGAAAGCTAGCAATTTGTAATGTAAAAGCTAATGAACGCGTGAAGTAATATACTGACATATTACTTGCATACAAATTCACGTTTTCATTTAAGTCGGATTAAAATAATATTATAGACGATCTAATCAGACAGTTACCCAATTCACAAATGGGCCGTTCTTATGCAGCGCTTATCACAAACGCCGACCCTTTTGAAAGTAGACATTCGAGTTACCAGTTAATTAGGTAGGGACTAGATTCACTTCAGGAACCTTATAGATTTATGAGGAAGTCTAACAGTCTCGCGAAAGACGAAGCCAGTACGAAAGAAAAACTACAAAAACTCGATTATTAAGTCTTATCGTTAACGTTAAATGGACACACCGCACAAGCCGATTGGCTGTCCAGCGAGGTAAACAATTTTGGCTAGTTAAGTTACGCATTTGTTGAGCCTTGTTTATCAAAAAAAAAACTGCTTCTAATCAATTAATGATAGACTAAGAAACTCATTAGGGATGGCGAAAGGCAACCGCATTAAGCTGAAATTGTTGACAGCCAAAACCAAAATCGTTTCGTCCCTTTCGCCTATACCCCATTCCCAAAACAAAGGCTCAAAAAACACAATCATTGTTTTTATACTACGTAAAAATGTTTACATTAACAAGGCACTCACTGAGCTAACTGTACAAATAGGCCAGCAGCTCTTAAGACTCGATTAGAGGATAGAAGTAAAGCAAAAGTGATATTCGTCATTGGATCTATGCATAGCAATCACATAAGCCTCAGCCGCTGCAAGTTGCCCTTAGCAAATACCTAACGGCTAATAAAACAGCATGTCCCAGGTAATAGGATTATTTTTGACATTACTATATTTAAAGTTATTTGTTGTTGTCGCAACAAAGCTATTATTTAAGCACACTGATATGAGTGCTATAGCTTTAGGCACACATTCTACTCATATAGTACTCACTGCTATATAGGCTATATACTGTCATTAACCGCGGCTTCTGGCATTTATATGCTACAATCAAGAGTGCATATAAATGCAGTGTCATTGTAGTTGTTTGTGCACTAAAGCTACCTCCTTAATGACACGCTCGGTGGCCTTGTAGTACCGTTTCATTACGCCATTGTGCAAAGTCAGCATAGCCAACCATACAGTTAGCAAGGTATGGCGTAGAGCGTAAGTTATAGTTCGAATGTTGACCTAGCTGAGAGGGCTTCATTGTCGTTTGCAGGGTTTTCCTCGAAGTCATCAGAGGCTCGCGAATTCTGCTGCCCTTGCTCTGTTTTAAGCGAATCATAGCGAAATTATCCCTACGTAATCGTCTGTATATGCCCTGTGAGGGAGTAACTGTGAGTACTCGGGCCGTAGCCGTTACAGAAGATCGAGTTCAGATGAGCGCACTGGAAACGAGTCACGCTGATAAATATTTAAAGTCAATCAGTCCCGTGGGATGCCTGTGCATCGCTTTGTGGCCTGCCCCGTAGCTGCAGTTTTTCTTTGAGCAGGCATTGTGTATTAGAGAGGGATTTACGAAGGGATAGATTATATATGCGTCCTTGCCTGAGACGGCAGGCAAGGACGCATATATAATCAAACTAGTCTGCTTTATTAATAATTGACACACATTTCCATGTGCACGTAGGTGTTATTATAAAAAGAGATAGTAGGTGCAAACCATATGTAGAACACGTAGGAATTCTCTCTATACTATAATAGATCGCCAATGGTGAACGTTTCTAAGTTTTTTTTTTCTTATCAATTACTCAAATGAAACACGAAAGTAATTACCATGCAACTAGCATAATTTGTTTAAAATTAGTGAAGTGTATCTATTTTTTTTTACGTAAAACAAACGTACAACCTTGATTGATATGTACATCTAGAACGGTCCATTGGCATATCGATTTCTACCTCTATATTTAAAAGCAAGGGCAACTTCTTGCTGAGCGACCATGTCAGTTCGATGGGGCAGAAAGGAGTCAAAAGTATTTTGGAGTTCTTGCACAGCCTTCTCCTCCTCGCCACAAATGACCCAAGGACACAGAACAACAGACGGTGCATTTTAGGTTTAATAGTTGACAGGGAGATTTTGAATCGGCAGAAAAGTTGGCACGCTGGTTTATTACTGTAGTCATTGAGGCAGGTTGGAGCTGTTCGGAGGCAGTTAATCTGCGAGATCGAGCTGGAAATCAAACGACATCGCCAAAATCGAGACTTGCCTGGCTCGTTTGTCGTGCCCTGCTCTCCAACATTCGGGTTAGCGATTTGTCGCATCTCGTCGTCTGGGGCAGAAGTTTCGTTTTTTGAAGCTTATAGATAATGTTGGAGTTGGCGTCAGGTGCCAGTCGACCGAAAACCCAACAAATAACGCGGTCGTTATTTAGCGAACTGGAACTACGTAAACGTAGCCGTCCACAATTATACACAGCAACAACAAATGAATGGTAAACCATAGAGTATAAGCAAACTAAAGACCACTAGAACAGTAACGCGGTATAGGAAGGTGACACTGGTAAGCAAGACCTAATCTAAAAATTAGAAGAATATCTGAATGTTTACGGTTGTCCAGCACTTTGGCTTATTACCTATAATAAAAATTGGTCAAGTTATTACAATGTATCTAGTAATCAAAGCTGATGTCAAGTTCAACGGTGAGGGCACACTGATGTTGTCTGAGGTGAGCAAACCTATTTGCGGCTCTATCCCGTATGCGTGTAATAGGCTTGTAAAAGGTTGCGCCTAAATAGCTGTGCTTAGGCAAAACGTTTGACAGCCCCAATAATTCAATAATAATAAGTCACGACATGATTCTGTTGCCACCAGATTGAGCTTCGAGCAAGTGGCGGTGCGAAATAGCGGGCAAAGAATATATCTTTCTAAAAGGAAGCTAGGCCAACTAGTTGGGTGGTAGGACAAAAAAAGCACACTTTAATTCGAAAGCCAAAAAAGGGTTCTTTTACTATGGACTTATTCGTTCAGTCCACCCTCGGTGTGTGGTTGTCTCCCTTCATAGAAATATATGAGACATATTAATTTTTAAGAAAGTACTAACACCAGTAGCAGTCGAAAAAGTCATTTGGATATATTCTACTCACACCAATCAACGGTGCGCAAAATAAAGTAAGATTCCAAGTAATAACTATTCGATTTTCTTAGTTAAGCTACCTTTTCGTATATAAAAAATTCGTGGCTTCACACAAGGCATTACATTTAATTTTCATCCATTTTATAAATTAGCTTAAACGTTTGAAATAATTAACTAATTACTAATTGAATAGGAGTCGGAAATTTGACATCATAGATTTCAAAGCAGATTCATGCACATGCGAGGGTTTAGTTAAAATGCTTATGAAATAATATTTCGGTGATCATACTTACTAAAAAAAGCTTTCTCTTCTTCATGTGCTTGCAATGCAGATCTACGTTCGAAGCTATAGCGTCGGTAGTATTAATGAGCAATTATCAAGCCAAAGACCTGACTGATGATAGTCTTCCTTAAGCGAACGATGCATACAACTTGAGGCGCTCACGCAAACTTCCATCAAACGCATGACAATGCTGTTTTAACTTCAAAGCAAGTGCGAGTAAAGGATTTCTCACTACCTAAGCAAGCAATTTTCAGGAATTTTATCACACAAATACGTGATAATTATCAGGAATTATTAATTAATGTGATTTTTAAACTTCTAAAAAAGAACTTTATTAGATCGACTAAATCGTCTGTATACGCCTCCACTTCGCCGAGCCGCCTACTTTAGACAATACGGAAAACTGTGATAACTTCCCAGCTGTGAGCAAACTTGGCTTTAATCGTTGTTAGCCTTCGTAAACTTACTTGTTTTATATATATATATATATATAATATAGCCGCACGGTTATTGCTATTACAGAGACTTGTATCTTTTACAAGTTCCTGTGGCTGGTGCTGCCTTTACACTACGGACACGCATTATACGCGAAAGTAAAATCTTCTGTCCTGTCGTTGTTTAGCGAACGCCTACTTTTTTTTTATTATATGAAATGAGAACCAAGAAAACAGGAATATTTATTATTTTACGTGTTTTTCTGCCTGCGTGCCTGCTCTTCAATAGCCAATTTATACTTGTATATTGTTTTCCATTTACTTATTCTACTGGTCATTCGTCGCCAGCAATTAATTTTTTCATTACAATGCTTTGCTTCACTTTTTTTTGCTAAGTGAGATTCAATTTACTAGTCGTTGCAGCCTGGCAATATATTTCATCGCATCTACCGAAAATGAAGACGCTTTTTATCATATCCGCAGCCTCTTCGAGAATATTTTCTAATATATTTTTTAAAAATACTTTTCTTTAAATTTAAGCTCCATTATCTTTTTTGTCACGCTGCTATATTTCAGGAAAAAAAATAGTTTTTATTTTTTTTTTCGAAGCGCCATCTAGACTCTGACGGTACGTATGTGGACCTTCTGCAGGCCTGTATTAGCCTTTAATACCATATTACGCATTAGCAACGTTAAAAACTAAACGGAAATACGGTCACAAAATAATTCTGTTATATAAAAAAAAAAAAAAAAAGGATTCATACGGAAAAGCATGCCCGTATATGTCCTGGTGAATATTTCCAAGATCTAGTCCTTTCCCATTCTCGGAAACGACCGTGAGGTAGGCGTTGTTACTATTATAATTAATGTCAAAGTCCTTTCCGGTACGTTGTTCATTATTTTATTTAACAACTTTGCTGTATTCGACAAATTAGTATACAGTTTATATACGTAATATAAACCTGTCTAAGCTCTGAGGTGAAACTGATATAAAAGTATTTTTTCTTTGTTTGGTTAAGCTGTTAGTTTTTCGTTATCAAACATTGCATCATCTTCCACTCCCGTTTTACTAACCTGGTACTATTTAGCGGTTTCATCTTGGTAACATCCTGTTGTCTTATAAATAAGCGCTCAACTATCGCGCTTAGAGCATTATTATCCTATTAATGTTATATACGGTGGCACGGTTGCAATTGAAAAACTAGGTTTAAAGTCTGTCGGGGTTAGGACCGCCAACAGTTATTAGTGTCCTATACCAGCTAAGCGAGGTGAAGGTACAATTAGCTTGTTGTTCAGTGGCTCGTTTGTAGAGCCAAAAGGATACTGTTTTCTTAGAGGTCGGCGTTCGCTCTACCTAGGACGAATTGTTTTATGAGTTAACGAGCCTTTGCTGCTTCTGGCGGGCTAACGAGGTAATACCCTACTTAGCTGACCGCTAACTTTGTACGGAGACTTAAGTGTAGAACCAACAATTCTTTTGTTTTCGTTATCTGACCCGTAACAAACGCTAATCAGTTAGCGACTGCGACAAGAATATTTTTATGCAAACACCTTACGCAATATAAACAAGTGAAGGTCCCTCTGTCCTGTTACACTGTGTAAAGGTGACTCGACGTCTTAGTTATAAGACACGTTGTTTACGCTAGAAGGACCCTGTTAGACATTTTAATACTCTGAGCGGTCAGTTGTCTTCTATTGGAAATTAGCGCTGTCGATACCAAGAGCTAACAAAAACTTGTTAGCTGTGATGTTTGAAATATTTGTTTGTGAAGCCTAACATCTGCGACAATGTGTTTATCCTAAGAAAATTATTGTCTGCCGGGGTACCGGGGTATTGGTACCAGGGTACAATATGTGGGATCAGAGTTGATTAGGCTGTTACAAACGAATCCGGCGAACTTCGAAATTGGATAACTTTTAAGCTGGCTGGGCTTGAATGATGATTTTTTAGTATGTGTTAGAGGTTCTTGCTTTATTTTTATACATATTGTTACAACACTTTGCTAGCTTCTGGAAAGACATACCTGCTCTTTACGTTTCTATATGCAGTCTCCCTATTTATGGCTTCTCGGAATGAATCGATCGTGAGGCATGTTCGTCCATCCAGCGTTCTTTTTAGAGCACGAGAAGTCCCGTAATCATACTGACTTATATCAGTAATAAAACGACTTGAAGCCAGTGCTAGATATTTTTTAGCTCAATCTAGCAAATAACCAAGGCATGTGGACGAGACCTGGCATTCTTAGTAAGTAACCAAATTGCATGCTTTTGATTACCGTGCCAACGATTCTTGATTCTCTTAAGAAATTTAGGATAGTGAGCTGCATTTATCATTTCATTTTCGACTAGTGTCTTATTGTAGCAGATACCACTAATGCTCATTGCAGGTACTACCATCACCTTATGTCCGAATTTACTCTATATTCGTACCGAACTCGACCCTTCTCCCCCCACCCCGGCCAGTAACAGAGATTAATTCATACATGGCCTGTATAGCGAAACGTTTACATTATTCACGTACCGTGCTTTTATCTAACAACTTCACCACTCTTCGATGATGTTTCGCAACGTTATGGACTTCGAAGAAGAAGAAGAGCTTTACTGTCGATTTTGGACATAATCACATTTTTTTTCTTCTGGACTCATTTTCCTGGAGTAAACTGGTTCTCGTTCACAAGTTTCTAGAAATCTGGAGTACTTACCAGCTGAACTTCGTCTGCTAGCGGCGTGAAGTTCAAAAGTTATTTAATTTCAGAGTCCACTGAATTCGCTTGTGAGAGCCATATATCATGAATATCGATATTCTCAGACAAGTTATAGGCTTAAGTCAAGATCGTAGCTGTCAACCCTTTACCTAACCTCGAAAATTGGTAGGACAATTATATGCAAAATGTCCACGGCACGCTTCGCTCAGTTGTTTTATTTTGTAAAGGAAGACCGTTTACGGCAAATACAGAAGGAAGAGAAAATCATTTTTAGACAAAGATGTATGTTTCTGTACATTAACCCGGTGCTAAAACTGATACAATACTTCCAAAACAGAATTTCTTGAAAACTATAAACTATTATAAATTACTGAATGCACCTGACGATACGAACCACAAAAATGAACAAACGTTAGAGATTTTTGAAAATCCAGCTGTTTCGATGTCAGCTATAACGGAATTTAATGATAGTAGAAGCGACTAGGACACATGTAAGTACAAACAACGCGTACGCTCAGATAGCCATCGAGCAAATTGGTCCTCGTTTTTGATTACATATCAAAAATAAAATATCATCCAGACATCAAGCATCGAAAAGGACCACTTTCCGGTTTTACTTACTTACTTATAGGATCACTTCTCCATTTGGTGTTGCAATTTTTTGACAGTCTCCTCGTACCAAGGTGCAATGTCGAACTCCTAGAGATGTTGATTGCTCTCGACTCTATACTGTTCAACTAACCGCGGATGAGCATCACCATCTTTAACTACAGAGTAAAACAGCCAACTAAATAGCCAGGATGATCGGCCATCTCAGGGTGCGAGGAAGGACAAGAGGACTGCCATGCTGTACGTGTATTTCTCTGTAGACGTTATCGATACACTGAGATAGATCAAGAGAGATGTTTGGATTTAGGCTGTGAGCAACACATCCATGTGGCTGCTGAGGCACTCTGCTATCAGTTCCAGCAGAGTAGTTTTCAATAGACGAAATGGAAAGGCACAGAGATCTTATGACTGCTCGACCGCGTCTGTGTCATGCCTGCCTCTTTGGCACAAAACATCCGGAAGTACCGAGCAATTTTCCCGACACTAGCTTATCTGCCTGTAGGGTTTGTAAAAGTTACAGTCAGTGAGACAAGGCTCAAAAACCTCGTACCTCAAAAGCTAGGAAAGCTTGGTATAGAGCAACAAATGTAAAAAGTCTATACGCTGATAAATTAATGTGAATACATAGGTTATTTAAAAGTTCATAAGAGTTTTCACTAGCAAGCTGCTGTGCAACATATATACGTTTTTGAGAAAAACAATATTTGGGATGTTTTAGATTCAGATTTTATGCAACGTGGGGATTCTGTGCAGAGTGAATGGGATGGGTTTTAGGCTTTTTTACGTATAATAACCTTACCACTCATTTGAGACTGTATTCACAGTCAAGGTGGTGCGCATTGTCAGACATACTCGAAGAGGAAGGCCATAAAATATAAGACAAAAATGACATTTGAACTTACAGGGTTTCTGGTAGCTGTGAAATTCGTCGAATAACAATACGCCTAAATATTTACCGAGTTGAAATATAGCTTTGGGTTAAAAAATAAAATAGATAGATAAAATGGATAGATTATGAAACGGTATTATACAGTTTTATACTTTCTAAGGCTCGTTTTTTGTTGTAAATCTGTGTCACCGAAGTAGCAAATAGCAAATAACCAACGTTACCGACCTAAGAAATCCTGGCTCCCCACTTCTTCGCATTTTTACACGAAATCGATAATGAACGTTCTTGAATAAGGTGCATTAAAGTATGACTATCTGTAAAACTAGCCTTTAAAACTAGCCACGAAGCGACCTCCAAGATACATGAATCATGGAGGGTATTGTTTCGTGAAAAATCCAAATTTGTCCAAGCCAAAGTGTGATCCATCGTACTTCGCCGATATCTGCAAAGTGAAGTATTTGATAAAAATATCTGCGTCGATACAAATACCGCTGTTGGAACCCATAGACACGTTCTGATATTAAAAGTTATACTCTTCGATGCGAGTCTAGGGTGATCGATAGTTTATTTCAGGTTGCGACACTGTGATACTACCAAATAACTAACTAGTTACAGCTTTATTACAATTGTTAAAGGGTTCGGCATTTTTCGATTGTTCGTGCCCTGATCGTTTTTTTCATCTTTCGACGGAATTTAGAAATATCTGCTCTGATGTGCATCATTGAACGGAAGCAATTCAACAGAAGTATTTTAATGTCGAAATCAAAGCGGTCTCGAGGTTCAGCATCAGAAGTGACAATCACACAGGCCCTTAATCAATAAAAAATAAGGCAATTAAAGTTGAAGCGACGAGATCTTGCTTACTTTCCGCCAGTGGATAGAATTAAGTGGAATAGGTCGAACGTATGTGCTTGTTTCGAACGGGTCTCTCTCGAACAGGTTTCGAACAGGCAAAGATGCCAATAGTTTCGATAGATGCATAAAACAATCCTGAGTTATGGGTAAACCAACGCATAGCTAACAGATAAACGATGTGTCCAAAAACATGGAGCCATTCCACGTTATCACGACAACCCTGTTTAATACAGCGTGAATTATACTAATTGAGCTTTCAATTAAGGTAGCACAAGAAAAAAGTAGGTTGTCGAGTGACGCGTTGGTTTCTCTCGAGCGAGTTCAAAACATTAAATTGTCCTCAAAAATATATCCATTGGCATTTTTCTTCTATCGCTGTGTTATGAATACATCTATTCGAATTAGTCGCAGTAAGCTTATTCAACAACCGGTCGAGTTACTGAATTGAGTCACTTTCAACACAGTTGATAACTTCAAGTTGGTATTGCAACTTCAATATTCACTTGATTGAGCTTGACTTTCAATATATATATATATATATATATATATGGCTTTGCTTAATTTAGGTCCGATATCAGCCTTTTCCTTGCAACAGAGCTTCGGAACACTATTCAACTAGCAATAAGTAAGAAATGAGATCCATTATATATTCCCCTAGCTAGGCCAGCGACCGAAAACATGTCGCTCAGATTACATCTTCTCGGAGTGAACGCACTGTCGCCATACGCTGACAACAAAATACATATTGGAATTCTTTACATAATATCTAGAAGAGATTAATGTTAAGATATATGTCAATGTACCATACTTTCTTGCACAAACAATTGCACAAGTCGACCACTGAGATTGTTTGTGCAAAATACATGGCTCTTAGCTGAGAAACGTTTCTGTCGTACAAATATACACCTCGGGGCACAATCAAATCGAAATGAAGACAGAACCAGCCAAGATATACCTATATGTGAGCATATCATAGTATGATAATTATGTTGTAGCTTAGGTTGTCAATTGTGCCTTCTTTGCTTCCTTGTGTTAAGTTCGCACCTCTTTTTTTTGTCAGAGCGTAAGATATTTTCCATGTCCTTACGAAATGTTGTAGCATTGGCGATTAGGATAAGTGAACATTTGACCATTCGGTGAGGTGGCATACCCACCACCCCAAAGGCTCGGGACTACCCCGCTGTTTTTTCTTCTGCGTTGTTTGAGGTATACTCAAAGAGAACTTTACCATAAGGAGAGGAGACCGAGTTTACCAAGAACCTTATGGTAAAAGCTAGCTGTGCATCAAACTGTCTTCCGCTCGGATTCTTAAGTTGCTTATATGGATCGGTAAGGAACTTGACACTAAGCCCGGCTTTTAAGATTCACGTTAGATGTTCTTATGAGGCAACCCCTCTGTTCATTACCAAATAGACCGATGAATGTAAGATAATTCATAGCATCCGCATACCGCGACCGAAAAAAATATAATGCCAGATAGGTATTAAAAATAAGACTTCTAGAGGACAATAACACGAAAATTTCGATTCCGTGGGCTAGCATAATCTCTGAAGATGTCGGCTTCAGGCGGCGTTGTTGTACAACGGGCGCTTTGTTTTTGAATAGCAGCTTTCTAACTTAGCAAAAAATGTCATTCCTTAACTCCTAACCCCTTAATACAAAGAGTTTACGTCAGACGACGTTGAGCTGAAGGCTTAACAGATCAGCAATATCGATCATTTTAATAGTGTCATATAAGTAAGCACCCAATGCACCGTCTAAAGGAGCGACATCCAGATACCACGAGTTGTTTGGTTCTCCTACCAGTGGCATATTAGCTCATAGGCGACAATGCACAAGGAAGCTGGCCCATATCGATCACACTATTGGGCCCAGCAATCTGGAGAAATGGTGATATTTTTACAACAGAATGCTGTTTGGGTTCAGCATTAGCAGATGTTTAGCGATCGACTTCAGAATGAGATCTTGTCTTAAAATGTTCAATGCATTCTCAAAATCAGAGTTAAGAATAAGCTCGTCTCTTCGTTGGTTCCTCTCTAGTCTATCGTCATTCCAGCTGGGCCAAGTTGACGGGACTATAAATGGCTGGCATGTTTTTGAATGGTGATCTTCCTTGCAGGAGGTCATTTAATTTTGCCAATAGCTGTGGAATAAATAGACATTATTTTGCAGAGAGTAGAAAGATTAGCCCCGAAGAATGGCGGTAAAATGAAGTGCGGTTATCAACAGAGTAGCTGATAACCAGAGAACAAAACTTCTCCAACACTTGCGGACAAAGGCTACCCTACTTTCACTTATCTACGAAAAAGCAACAAGTTCACAGGCTACCGGGATTTCAGAGCTATTAAGAAAATTTTTAATGGCAGCCTGAAAGCCCATTTTGGGAACCTCGACGACGAAGGGGTTTAAAGAATGAAGGGATTGTGCGGCTATACCCGAGTGCTTGTGTTTCAGGGCCGGAGGTCCTATACTCCGTAGATCTGTCAAGCAGAGGCCGCGAGTTACAGCACATATATCAGCTTGACCCATCTGTAATTGCAGAAAATCATTAAAGGAGAGCTGCTTTGAGCGGGAAATTAACGGTAGCCCATTGACTAATGTCTAACTGGCTAGGCAGTAGAGGGCTAGGATGCTTGAGTTTGCTACCAGCAGTCTTGGTGGAGCCGAAACCTTCAGCCGTGCTACCGAGGCGAATAAAAACTGTGTTGTTTACGCCCGATGTGAATGCACTCTTGACATTGTTTTGGAAAATGTTTGCGGTCAGTGTTGCTTGGAAGGACAGTAACAAAAAGTCGGTCACATATCCGATAATCATAAGTACCTTCAATTCTGTGCAACTAAGGCGAAGTTGCCCGCCAGCTGGAAATAGGAAGTAAATGAGTATAACTGGGACGTCCAGCTAATTTAGAACTGAGTCTTTAAAAATGTTTTTTAATAATCTCTACGCGACCCAGTCTCTGGAAACAGGTTGCTCCTTGATCTAGATAACTGTTGCAGCGCTAAAGGAATTCTTTACGGAGATATAAAAATATTCCGCAACGTCTACGTAAAGACCTACTGTATTCTATGATAGTTCAGACTAACGCTTTTAACATTGTCCAGATATGTTTTGGATCCAAGCACTACCGTAATTAGAAAATCGTTCCTTTTGAGGGTCAGGATGACTTAAATGAAACTCCTATAATTTTTAGAACGCTTGTAAAAAATAAAATGACTTCAAAATCCCTCCCTTTGACGATCGAATTCGCTGAACTGCAGTATCGACGCTCACACTCATCTGCAGGTTTAACTACCAAGCTTCCTACAAGAGTAAAAGCAGGATTTTTGATCCTGCTGTTCATATTACTGGCTAGGTTCCTGCAGACCTCGATGAAACACTTTTTCAGTATATATTTCTCCATCAGAGGGACACTAGTTCACAGCTTAGTTTTCAGAACTACTCTTAATGTTTTTGAGGCTGGATTTTCTTTTTACTGGGTCTGTAATCCGTTGTTGCACCATCAACGCGGGCATTTTTTTATCACACGTCAATGTATTACAAGCATTTTGTTTAGCGCCGCGCGCTGTATGAAGCATTTCCGGGTGCCGCTTACGATCTATAGAGTACCCCAGAAGTGTGTGGAGACTAGCGATGTCTCCTATTGAGCTTGGACTAATTAAAAGTGATAAACAGTAATATCTTAGATGTTGTAATCTGAAAAAGACAGACAAATAAGAGAGTGGCCGAAGGGATTGTACTCATACATACAGAACGGCGACATGCGTCAAGCTGACGAACGAGAAAATTACCGCCAACCGCGTGCATCACTGTGCACCAAAACGCTGGTGAAAACAGACTAGATACAGTAAGGATATTCATATAATCCTAGACCAGGTTATCGGAGCTGCGCCTGTGCTTTTCGACCGCTTCTAAACGAGTCAAATGAGCTTGTAAACGAATTAAATGCTGAGAAAAAAAACTGTTGATCTTAGTGTGACGTGGACTGGCTGCTATTTTTAGCACTAGGCCTTGCTCATTCTGTATCTAGCTCTACAGCTGGAGAAACTTCCATCAAAAGTTAGCGACCGCTGGACGCCGTAATACAAACGTTCCCTTTTACAGGTCTACCAGGAACACTTACATTCGCATGGAGGATACTTCTTGCTCCTTGATCCAACGTCCGTGGCTTCGACGTGAGGAAACTATTAGCAGCCTATTCAATCCGCTTCTCTCTGCATGAAGGGCATGGCGCTCTGGATATCGCTACTGCTGACTTACCTTTCCAAGGAAAGGAATAGAAGGAGAAAGGCTACTTTTGTCGTCAGTCGTGGTGCTGCATTAAACGATTATGTGGCGCTACGAGAAGCACTACGTCTATTGTTTGAAATTTAACCTCGATTGACGACACTGGATAATGGAAATGAGAAACTCGCATCAATTATCCGACGGTTACAACGATTATGGAAATCTGGTAGTAACCATTGGGTCGAATACGATGCAATACTACCCGTATAAATTTTGTAAAACAAATGCAATCCGTTCTGCTTAAATTGTGTAAATAAAACCAAACTTTTTGAAATAACAATAATTTTTAAAGCTGATCAATCAGCAGTCGAGGACACTGATACGGTTTAGAGAAGTATCGTTTTGATTTCAAACATCAAATGTCGGCCGATGTGATTGCTTCATATATAGATACACACATAAACATTTGCGTTGAAACTAGAGCATTGTGTTGATCTGTTCAGTTATAGGATGTTAGATACGAGTGTCCGTAGCTCAATTTCTATCAAGAGTTATATATAACTACCTACGTGACGTTGATTTCGTCGAGACTGGCTCATTAAGCGCACATCCAAGGATACTCGAGAGGTATAAGAGGATGGGAAGTTCCACTGATATTAAGCATAATGGTAGTTGACAAACCAAATGATTGATGAGGTCGCGGACGGAATCCTCATTTCGCCTCACTGTCGTGGGATAACTCTACCGTAGTAATCGATTAAACGGCAGCCAACTGTACTAATAAGCCTTCAAAAGGCTCGATCGAGACTTGGGAACCTTTATATTTCTGAGAAGCCTTAGTCAATAAGAAAGTTTCTTTTTCTTTTAAAGTTTCTCTTTTTTTAAAAGAAGTTTTTTAAGTTGTGTGTGTATGTATATATATAAATATATATATATATATATATATATATATACATATATATACAGATTAGCGTATATATATACTGCTGTGACAAGCGAATCCGGCGAATTTTAAAATGAACTTCCAATGGAACTTAGCTAGTTGTGTTAGAAGTTCTTTGCTTTATCTTTTACATACCCTTCTCAACATTCTGACCGGTTCCGTGTAGCCATGTAACTACCATACGCGTTTTCATTTTTAATTTATCTATGGCTTCTTATGGCTAAAGCCAACGTTGGACATTCTTTTGCTCAATCCAGAAAGCAACTGAGGCATGACGGTGAGGTCTGATGATATCACCAAGTGATCAGGCTGCGTGTTTTCGATTGCTGTGCCAAGTGTTCATAAGTCTCTTGAGGAACTCGAAATAGCGGGCTGCATCTATTGCTTTATTTTCAACGAGTATCTCATAGTAGCAAATGCCTCCGATGTTTATTGCGAGTACCACCATTACGTTACGTTCCAACCCACCCAACACTGATACCAAACTTGACTTCCCCCAGCCTGGTTTTTCTCCGGCTGGCCGTAAAGATTAACCCATGCTTCGTCTACGGTGACTGTACCTCTAAGCGGGTTTTTTGTTGATTAAAAGTCTGTAAATTGCATGCGGAATGCACCATACGCATTTTCAACTGGCCAAATCACGGGGGACCCATTTTTACTCAGTTTCTGCATTTCCATGCCGCTTTTCGCCGAGAGAGCCTTTGGAATTTGAGCTTTGTTTTCGTAAAAAGCCTTTTCAATTGCACTCCTGTCCCAACTGTCGGGTCCCAACATCTGATTACCTCCTCGCTGGTCTTCAGCACTACAGTTTTGTTCTTGAATCGTTTGTACTATTTGTCTATTGTGCTTTCGCTTAAGGCTTCTGTCCTATTGTTTTCACCAGTCTTCTATGATTTTCCGCAAAACTATGGCCGTTAAGGAACAAAAAAATTCACCATGGAAAATTTATTTTAAGGACTAAAAGATGTTCTTCTGAACCCATTTGGAGTAGGCTTGACCGGTTTTTGTACGCATATGCAGAGAACTGGAGTATGAACCCGATAAATTTCGTCTGACGGTGGCACGCAGTTTAAAAGTTATTTAATATTAAAATTCACTGGCTAGTTATATTCGATTTTCTGAGGATATTTCACGCGAATTTCAGCTTTTTGGATTTATCATAAACTTAATATAATATGAATTCAGTACTATGAAATAGAAGTTACATTATCACAAAACGAGGTTTGTTAATGTGTTTAGAATACGAGTTATTGGTACAATGGGTGTACTTCGCAAAACGATCTTTGAGGTCGTCAATTTTAGTAGTCAGGTTCTCTTTGATACAAAACTACGGAATTGTCGTTGACTAATTTATGCTGTATCAGTTCCTGGTTGTGTTTTCAAAAAAGGAGGCGTCAGGGTTTTACGCTTGATACGACCTTTCTTATTCACGCTGACGTGCGCTAGTCCTTTTTCTGTATCTGACATTTTGGCCTCAGCAAAGCTTCCCTTCTCAAAGCAACATAGGAATACCTATATCGAAAAGAAAACGGGCAATTTATTGAACAAACGGAACATACGGCGTCATCGACTTCAAAAACGTAACAGCGGTAATAACAGTAGTTGAAGAAACAGCAACCACAATCAGATTTGCCGGACAAGACCCCGGAGCCGTGCATCGACTCCCCCAATGTTCCTTTTCTTCTTAGGCGAGCATAAATTTTGCGGTTTGTCGCAGAGTTACAGACATTCAGATCTTACATGTGTTTACATATCTACGATATGGAAGAAATCTATTAAGATTCATCATTTTTTCTGTGAAGAACAAAATCAATATAATACCAATAAAATTTTCGATGTCTCTCACTTTGTGAAGCATCAGTAAGAAACCGAAGTTTTTTTTTCCTAGCCTAGATTAGCAAAACAATAGTAGCAATAGAGCAATGGCTTCGGTTCGTCAGCGTCACTCGCGATCTTTTTACTTTTTTTTCACACCGCGGCACAATTGCCATGGGAACGTTAAGATCGGACCCCTTTGAAGCATAATGCAGCACTTGTCTAGAGACCTTTTCACAGAAAGCGGGAAAAAGTTACAGTCGTAGGTTTTTGCTTTCCCACAATGTCTAGGCAACATCGTCTTCATTCGCCGGCGTCGCGTTTTTAGTGGTTGAAATTTACAGAAGCAGTTAGCCAGGAGCGTTCCCGGAAAGAAAAGAAAACTATAGGAAATAGCGGTGTGATGTTATTTACATTTCTTTATATCCTTCTCTAAATCGTCTTCAGGCCTCATGTTAGTTCTTCGTGCTCGTTCCGACGCTGACATCCTCAACCAATTTCAAAAGAGCTCACCCTTCAGCGGTTACGCTGCTTAACGAAATTGCAAATAGAACCGAACACAAAGACCAGAATAGTAAGATTCTGTCAATATAAGACTGCACTGATGAAACAGCGGGCGATGGATGGAACAAAAAGAACTCGGAGAGCCAAATGCGACAATGCATAAGAATAAAAGAAAGCACGGAAAAACACAGGTAAACAAAACAGTATTCGGTTGATTTGCGGTTGCGTACTCTACTCGCACACGCATTTTCCACTACATGTTACTTCAATATAATTATGTGATAACCCCGTTAAAGCTGTATGGGGTGTATATTACAAGCTTTCTACGATGAACGCTTTCTGTAACAATAAAATGTTCGTAACAGAATAATCGTATGTGGGAAATGTGTTAATATACTTTTTTCATATTCAAAT
>NW_019214958.1:0-37938 GCF_002532875.2 Varroa jacobsoni | reverse complement strand
ACTACTGCTACCTACTACTACTACTACTACTACTACTACTACTACTACTACTACTACTACTACTACTACTACTACTACTACTACTGCTACTGCTGCTGCTGCCATTAAAATATTTCAGCCACTGTTTCTATCTTTCGCATAGTTTCCAGCACAACACCATGTAAGGTGCACACCCCTTGTGCAGGTCCCTCTTGGGCATTTTTCTGTCGAGCCCAATTACTTTCATTCACTCTCATGTTTAAATTGGCGAGGCCGAGTAATAAAAGGCCGATATGCTATTTTCTGAATCTATCTCGTTTCTTTTCCAGTCTCTCTAAATTTTTTGAAGCTCTTCATCTGAATGACTAATATTGCGCTGTGCAATGCTAACAGCGTGGATTTTTCGAAGTCCTATTGAATCCTTTGGCGATAGTCTAGAATCCTTTTCTTTTGTGTGACAGATAGACACTCTCTCACACACACAGATGCGTGTTTGAAGGCACTTTCGACAAGTTCCTGTCAGACGCACATCACCATTTGTTCTAGGCGCATTATAAAATTGAAACTCGGAAATTTCGAACCATTGTGAATTGCGGCTGAGAAAACGTCCGAAATAACATTGTCCATCTCAAGCTTAAAAGTATTCAAACCGTAGTTTCACTGGATATCAAGACATTAATCCGAAGGAACGCATACACCTCTCGCAACCCCATAGAGGTATCTTCAAATTTAAGAAGGAAGTTATTTTAACTCGAATATTTTACTTTGATACTAATAGATCGTCCTGGCTTACGTGCCACAAGCGTTATTAAGTGTCAAATCGGTTGCCTAGCATATACGTGTGGTGTACAATACGTTCGAATAAAACAAAGGGTCTCATGACCAATTTTGCGTGTGCTATAGGTCTGCAATCAATTTGTCAAGCCAAGACAAATGACAAAATGCTTATACGGTATTAACTGTTGAAGCAGACCATCGCGAACGGTTTTCTTTCAATTTTTAACCCGGGGGCAAGTGTAAGCAAAAGCGTAATGCAATGTGTGTCATCAGTACAGAAAATGGTGTATGAGGTAGGGTCTCCGAGACGCACGTATACGATTGATGGTAGTTCTCAGACAGTTTTGTGAAGAACACAATTAACTGGGTGGTTCAACTGTCAACATACCGTGGCCTAAGGCAAAACACAATAGAAGAAAGACAACATGTCATTTTCCATATTTCCATTCTCTAACTTACTTATCCACTTAACAAGAATTATTTAGGCAAGGATCGTCCCCCAACGAGCCGAATACGCTTTTCGAGGTGATTTAATAGGAGTGGTACATTGTAGGACATTTTTACTTTTTTTTCTTTTCTTTTAGGATTTCTGCGTGGTACAACACGTAATCTTACGCAAGTCAAAGCTCTCGTATGCATTTATATAAAAACCGGATAACATCGACTGGCTTGCCGACACCGGCGGTCTTGACGTTTGATCTAACGCACGTGTCCTGATTAATTTGTACCTCGAGGTCAACCCACTGACATACGACAATTTGAATATTTCGCGCCATTTTATATGGAAATGGTCGGGAAGCTGGTTGGCGAAAAAATTAATAATCTATCAGCAATACTATGCGATAGGGGCAACGCGGTATGATAAGATCTTCACACGGCAATTAACGATCGATATAATTTATTATTAACGATTTAAAATCATTATATTTTAAATGATGATGTTTACTTACGGTGGTAATAATAAAATGGCAAAGGACAAAGTGCTTTTAGCCAATTACTAATTTAATATAGATTTACAATATGTTTTTTAATTGAAATCAGTCTGATGTTGGTTAGTGGGTGATCTTGGTGCTGTCCTAGATATCTGACAATAGTGAGCACCGTTTTCTTATACACCCTATATATATATATTTGAAAGATTCAACACCTTAACATAATTGATCTCTGTCGCAGAGCTATAGGCGTTGAGCTCCCTTTAACAGTGGAGAGAAGGGCCTGGGGAAGAATGATGCCTCAGATCACAAAGTAGATCTTTGGGTGATAACGAGAAGCGACTTTAGGATATTTGGAATACAGAATGATAAACCAGTGAGTTTGGAATAGCTAATAGAAGAGCTTGAACTACTTCGCCGATGAACAAAGATGATTTGGCTTATGAAATAGGAAAACGAGCGAGAGGTCAGCTGAAATTTGCTATCAGTCCCGAACTGATTCTGGATCCTGACTTATGCTCTTCTCTAGTGTGTCTAGTACCGCACCCCTAAGGAAGACTTCAAGACAACGTTAAGTAAAAAGTGGTCACCATTCTAAAAGTTTGTTACTTACTTCGAAGCTTGTACATGCAGATCCGAAACTGTGGTCCATATGGACATATGAAAACAATGCATTTTATCATATGTCTATATCTGTGTAATATGGTTGTCGGTGTCGAAAAATCACTATGATCAAAGTGAAAATTATGAGAAACATACAGAAACCAAACCACTTAGAAGATAGCTGACGATCGATGCTCTGTCTAACATAAGATCAACAGGCGATCCATTGCTGCCTAAATTCAACATGCAATATAGTTAACATTGATGTAACTAGCGATCGCATCTTAAGTAATCTAACTACTTGTCGAAGAATTGAGTTAAGTATTTTCAAGGAAGGCTAAATATAGCATAGTTTCTATTAGCAGCGTTCCGTAACAGGCTATTTTATAAGTCTAAAATGAGACCTGTGTATGGTCTCCAGAGCTTACAGCAACGGATACATTTGAATGAAATGAGACGTTTATAGATGGAAAGGTAAAATTCTTGCAACGATTTCACCGGTTTAGATGTATTTGTGAGGAACATTTTCGGTTCGAGGTCGCAGGTCAAGGCTACGTCAAGATAGCGCCTTGATAGAATTGAGCCTCGTTTGGAACTTTGTGTTTTATACACCGTTAAGGACCTTACGGATTTTATTATGTAGGGCTGTTCTGCCTTCCGGTATACGTATACGACTATAAAGTTCACGATTCTCAGTAAAAGATCATTCATTTTGTCCTATAGTTACAATTATTTTCTATAAGCAGTGGACTATTCGATCAAGTGTTTTGTTAAAATTAGAGGATGAAAAGCACTCGCAGTGTTTCCTATTGGCTGTGTTTCTAGCCCAGTCTTGAGTCATAGAGATCCGTTATCTGGCTGTCAATCTTCCCAGTAGAGCCATACTGCTTTTCGTCCACTTTACAAGGCCGTGAATAAATAAACGTTTATAATAAATAAGTAGATGTCAACCAAGAATATTTGGAAAAATGCGATGTACCTCTGCTTAAGGAAGCAATAATCATAAAAAATGTTTGGACAAGGACATAGAGACTACGATAGTTAGGTACTAGGACGCCATTAGGTGTTAAATTAAAACATTATACAAACAAGAACATAATTTCTTTAAAAAATTACACTTGGTATATTTAGTTTTACTACTACTACAAGTGTTTTGCTTTTATTTGTCCTGATGTTGCATCGTGGTTGGTGTTATTGAGTTAGTACATAGCAAAAAAAGGAAATAAACCAAATGTGTTTTCTGTGCATCAATCACTAATTGTCTTAAGGCATTTTTGCTAATATATTACTATGCATGTTTTGTACTTTTGTTTGGGCGTTCTATGATCTTCGGCTGCCTACTCACTAAAATCTTTGATGTGTGTTTTCATATCTGAGGAACAAACATAGTAAACAAATTCTATAAATACCAAATAAACATGCACATAATTTAAATCTACGCAATTTCTAAAAAAATATTTTGTACTACAAGTAGCCTGCCTGCAAGAGTTTAATACGACTTGTCCACTTTTTTTTACATCTCTTTAAATAGATTTGGCGAGTGGGGTCATGGTCAGAATGTATAAGACGGGGCTGAAATGTTTAATGTGTCCATCGAATTTAGGCAAAAATTGTGTAAAATTCCATCGATCTATTACGCGCATGATTGGTTCTGTTGCACAGTTATTGTTAAAATAGCAAACGTTTTCCTATACAAGTTAATAAAAATATAAACACGCCTTCTCCTTCTCTACGATAAATGTTATAAAAAAAATATATATATGTATTTGTCAAATAAAAAATACTCATGTTTCTACAATACAAGAGTACAAAGCAGCACGCGTTCTAGGTTTTAGCATAGAATGAAAATTAAAACATGGCCACTTTATAACAGAGGACTTCTAGCTGGGATTTATAAAGAGCTTAAATATATGGGAGATAGGCGTGCACTCATAAAATACTGCAGGCGGGGAAGAACCAGAAACACCGAGGCCAGAACCTACAAATAATCACGCGAAAGTGTGAACAGAGTGTGGAAGACGTTAGGAGAGGCTGCTGCGCTCCATTCATAGAAGGTTTGAAGACCGACATAGAGCTATAAGTAACCCAGAAGACTGAAACGTGGAAGTCACTGTGAGAGTGCAATAAAGACACATTTACCTATCAAAGTTAGGGCCATGTGAGGTCGGCTAAGTTAAAAAACGAGCGTAAAGTGAGTTCATTCACACTGGAAGAGACCAGCAAAATACTTTAAGACATAAGATGAATATGAGGACGCTCGACCAGACCTGTAAGATCTCCTAGCGATGGTGTCCACACCCGTGGAACTGATGGTTCCAAAAGCGATGGCACTAACTGCTTGTACGGCAGTCCGTTTAATAAAATTTCTATTGTTGTTGTCCACAGAAAGACTACTGGCTTCGGTAAGCGAGAGTCCACGAGACAGTGCGTTAGAGCCTGGCCAACATTTTTCTACTCGCAGTTTGCTCAGCGATCAGAATAGACCTAACAGAAGGGTGGTGTTGTTTGCATCGCACACTGTTATTAATTAGCTAACTGATATTCCGCTCTTTGCCACGCGTTTTCTACGCGTTGCCCGCACGTTCTTGTAGAATGCCATTGAGGTTCCTACATGAAACACGACAAGCTGTTGCGTTGCGGATGCCACAACAGACGTGGGCAACCACTTTACACAGCGTAGCGCCACCATGATCCAGCCAGCATATCCTGTATATACGATCTAAGGAAGCTGGTATTTGCATTTTCAACCAGAAGCGTCATATCGAAGGCGGCCCTTGGATAGGCCTTGTGCATTGCGTGCACGGTCCGTCGAGGTATGTTCAACGAGAGTCTGTGAATTGTCATATAACACTGCACACAACTGTAGAACAATAGTCAACGTGTAGGCACCTATGGCGGTATCCGTTCCGCCGGCTGCTGCACTATCCACAAAAATATGTGTGGAGGTCACGATGAAGGCGTAGTCACGCACCGCTGATCTTGACTCTACAGCTGTGCTGACTAGTAATAGTGACAGTGACGACGGTATCTGTTATTATGGTCACTGTTGTTTACTTTTTTGCGACTGCGGCTGCTATCCTCGTCGCTGTTAACGATGATAAAATTATATTCTAATAAGCGCAAAAATTGCCTTACTTTTTGTCATAAAAGTTTTACTAGATATATATGCATAGACATACATAGTCCACAACACTATCCGACTGCGAACCTGGATTACGCATAGAGTAGCGGGTGTAAGTTGAGAATTTTCCTTATGCCTCGTTGCTAAGGCTTTATCTTTATAAAAAAAAAATACTTCAGGGTGCTAGAAGTGTTAATCCTAGCACCATCGACCGTGATTAGCGACCAACTAGTCAGTTTTCAAATATTCGTGTTTTGACCCGCAAATAACTTTTTTTATAGTGACTGTTAAGTGATATCTGTAAGTGAAGATTCATAAAAGTGTCGCAAAACGGAATATTCCATTTTGAGCTAATGGTAAACCAAAAAGTTCAACGGGTTCAAAAAACGCAAAAAGTCTCAAAAAATCAACTTGTTTCGATGGCTAGTTGATAATCTCCTCTCTAAAAAATCGCTAATTTCTATATGAAAAACCTAATTGTAATAAGTTAGGTTTTTAAGCCACTATGATTAATTTTTTAACGTTAACCGTATCGAAGATAATCGGGTTTGCTTCATGAAAGTCTTTCTCGGATTTATCAGAAGTGGCATAAAAAGAGGCAATAACATGGATCGACGATTTTGGGAAAAAAAAACTGTATTTTTAACATTGGTTGGGGTTCATCGCTGGAAGATTGAATAATAGCTGATCCTCATTTAAATGGCAAAAACTGTTATTTGGCATGATGATTCTGTTAGTTTGCTCTAAAGGGAACTGGGTTTCGTCTGAGACCAGGACTAGCGGATGAACATGTGCTCTTTACGACAAACAAGGTTTTCCCCAATCTGAACGCATCATCATGTAAATGCGCCTCGGGCAAGCGCGGTGGAAACAGGACATAAGTTGAATAAGTAGGGCAATTAGTGCACTTCACTGCAGCAGAACTTGCTGATAATTGAGGTAGTTGCCTGAGGTCTACAACAATGATGATATATCGTATGCTGCTCTCGCATCATTAAGTCGTACAAATATTCTAATAATTCCTCGTCTAAATTAGCCTATTAATCGCGTCTGAAGCAAAATGAGGCTGCTCAAAATAGGAGCATAAATTAATTCTATGTCCTTAAATCAATGGGAACACGGCTACCAAGATTAGAGCACGGTAATCCCACCATGGACATTCGTCTTGTCCATACGGAAACAACAGATATAGGTAGCGAGCAATGGAAATAATCGAAAATAGGTTTAGGAAGAAGCATGGCCGTGTGTAGCGTTATCTAAATGACGCCTCATACTGTTTCTAACTGGACTAGTTCTGGGTTAACCCAAGTTAGAGGGCAAGTCTCGTCGCTCAATGTGACAATAGTATGACACGAAAAGTATAGCCATAGCCACTTTCAAGCCTTAGTCGAGCTACTTTCATATGTGGCGCAACAATTGTTAAAAAAAAAAGCCAGCTTTAGCTTCATTAATTGTACCTACAAATTTCAATGTAAAGACAGAGTGTATATATCACAGTTAAGTGATAACTCTTGGAAAATACTGGTTTTGTCTATGCGAACCTGCACGTACAGATATGGAAAATAGAGACGATGTGCACATCATGCGTGGAGTGATGCCTTTACTAGCCTCTTTACGGGATTCAGTAATAGTATTTTAGAACTAGCCCATATCGCTTCGTGACTTTCGATCAGCTGGCGAACTTGAACTTCTTAAGAAATGAAGATCAGTTTAGGGAATTACTTGTTTAACCGGATCGAAAACGTTCCTGACACCATATGAATATTCATGTATGCCCGTCGCATGCCGGGTAACCATATAGGCTTGGTCTGAATAACTGGGTTCTCAATATGGCTTCCATACACGCAACAAAGCTGTTTGCTGAATACGTTTTCTGATAACGCATTTCCGTGTTTTCATGGTTCATAATACCACTATCATTGTTGTATCTGCGATATATATGCTTGCCACGATTCATTGCCACATAAAGGGCGCCCCAAACGATGAAGTAGCTGACCTTACCGTTGCTGCTTTCGTCGGGTGTCTACAATGGTAAAACGGTATGCGCGTGACATAGTTTAAAAAACACCGCGGCAATCTATTGCACCTGAGCGCCGGAGATTTCAATTGTTCGGACATGTGGTATCTCCGGCAAATCAAATCATTGTATCGGCCGCGATGAAACGCCATCCGGCGAAACGACGGGACGACAAATTAGCTAAAGCATTTCGAATGAAGCAAGTAGATAAGCGCACGGGTGGACCCATCGGCCCGCTCCCGCTGGGTTATTTGTTCAAGCGCTGGGCAGCTAGTGTAAGGAAGTTGAACTGTACAAAAGGCAACAAGTTACCCCGAGCCTTATTCTACCAACCATAGTTTTTAGGTTTTTATTTTAGTTATTTCACTTGCGGCAAGCAGGCCGGCCGGCCGGCCGGCCCGCCAGACCAGACCAGACAATAAAGGAGTATAAAACGAGCTCACGGTACCAATTCGAAGACGACCTGATAGGTAGTTTTAGGGAAACTTTTAAGCTCTGAACTTGCGCGGCTTTGTCGACGACGAATCGGTGAGGAAAGACGATTTTTTTTGGGAAAACTTAAGGCTTGAAAATACGATCCTGTTAACAGTCAGGAGGAACTTTTTCAAAGTAGTTCTTCAAAACGTAAAGTACATACCTATGCCAATTGGATTTTCTGTTGGTATACAAAGTCCTATGCAAGCATGGGATAATAGCTTGGCCTAAAGGGATTTAAGATATAAAGCGTTCGTATTTCGTATACGATATTTTATCGCTTTTACATACTGATGTTGTGATTTTGCCGATTTTCTTGCGATCTACTCTCCTTTCGTTTGACTGCAACTCATTTGAGGAGACAACCACGAGGCAATCGTCACCCTGAACATACCAGTAATAAACGAAAAACTTATATCTAGAATATGTTTACCTAGTTTTACGTATATGAAATTTTAGTGAGCGATAAAATGGCTGAGGAATGAGATATATTCTAAATAAGATCTAGTTTCTAGTGTACCTGCAGAAGTCGATCGTAAATTTGCGTGGATTTTATACAACTGATCGACGCTGCGTGGAGAGCTTTACAACATAGGTCTTCAATAAAAGCAAATATATACAATTTTACTTATTTGTACGTTGTTTGATAAATTGACACCGAACTTTCGTTAAAATTATACAATTGAGAGTTTCACTGCGAAGGAAATTCAACAGTAATCTCATTAAATTTCGAAACATCGCTTCCACAGTCGAACCCTAGAAAGTAACCTTATTGTAGTTTTCACACATCGGGCTCATCCGCCAGTGATTGAGTAACGACACTGTCTAAATGACCGCTTCGCGTCCATTCTGGTTCTAGACTCAGAGAACACGGTACTTGAAAGCATGTAGCGTATGAATACATATATATATATATATATATAAAGGTACGATCAGCAGTATATAAGACATATTCCTAGTATATAGTAAATACCTATATGAAAGATCTTAACGTGACAGTTAGAGATTTTTCGTTTCAATAATCGTCTATCGGAATTGTAGGGACGATCAAGCATTCGCACGAGTTTTATCTAGTTTCGTCTTATTCCGTGCTGCTGCTGCTGCCTTTCGTTGCTTCCTTTTTTCCGCCGGACAAGAAGTTAACAAAAAACCGTATCAGCATAAGTAGCGACCATCGAATCCCTATCGCTTTTCCCGTCTTTCTCACAGTCTCACTTGTTTTGTGGAGAAAGGCCAGGCCACTCAACGCCACCGGGGCCTTCCTCACCGGTGACGTCAATGGAATACTTTGCACAAACATGGGCGATTGCGTCAAGTAGACACCGAATCGCGGCAAGAAATTCAAATATTGAAAAGAATAAAACGAAGACTGCAAGCAACCAGCGAGAAGGAAAGGGACAGGGGCGGCCTCAACAGCGAACAAACGTTGAAGGCGATATCGGCCAGGGTCCGCGTATAAGCATCGCGACAGGACGGAAAGGGGCTAGCGGGCGTAATGTATCCGTTGAATGAAAATATGTCGCGCTGCCCGAGCAAGGACTGCGTGTGAAGTCCCAGGACAGGCGGATTGGGAACCATATGTCCGTTTGAATTTCATTACTTGAAGCGGAATATTGCCCTTACTAAGAATACTTGCAAAGCTGCTGTAGACGCTGCTCAGACTTCGAATCGGTGGGTACGACGGTGTACGATCTTGCTATTCTTGCTATACCAGTGCGTCGTAATCGGGCTACTTGAGTTAAATATACGTTACATAGATAACTGCGTAGCTCGTTTTCACCGAAACACAGAAGCGGTATGTCTAAGCATGATAATGGTTAGAGATGGGCACGAGTGGACGGACTTGGTGCAAATGCCTACTATATAGTAAACATTATGGATTATATTAGTACTCGTAATAACTGTACGGTTTGAACACGTAAAAGACCTAATATCTTTACATTTTACTGTCTAGTAAAATTAGGTATTTTCTAGAGAAATCGATTAAGGTAGATTCCAGTAGAACTTTAGAAGTATTGTCAAGTTGGTTTCGGTGAATGGTCCGCCCTGGTCTGAGCAACCAACACTCTGTTGGTTAGATACTTCTGTAACACGTGAGGCTCATCTTCTAACCCCATTTAGTGAATAATAACCGTTGAATCCAATCATCCTGGCTTACACCTCCACCGGGAACTTCAGGCCATACGTTTGCTTGACCCGAATACGCGACTACTTGTTCTTGTACACGGTACGTTAACAGAATTGTTGACAAATCTGCGTCCCACCGACAGTGGTCCCGTGGCAATGTAATAATAATAATAATAATCAGAAGAAATACGTTACTGTTGAGAACAGTGACGCATAGCTCAAAGAAGAACGGAACCAACAACCCATCCATTTACTTCACTTGTAGATTTTGTCCCATTTACCTCCCTATACGGACTCGAGACGCACTGCTAGTAGCTTCGAAATGCTTTCTGAGCGGGTCTAGATATATTGGTGAACCTGATTCGGTGGCACCATTCGTTTATGTAGAAGTAATTAGCGGCAGCAGTATTTGCTAAGAAAAATACTCAATAGCAAAATAGTTTGTGTTTACACCACGCAGAGTAGTTGCTCGATTAAACAGTCTTCTTTGCTCAATTATTCCTTAAACAATGCCTTCGTTCTCATAATAAATTGGCGCAGCGGTGATGTGGAGCTGGCCAAAATGGTCAAAATGTCAAAAATCAGATTGACTAAGTTACTAGTAACGTGAGCGCCACCGAAGCCAGTGGAGAAGTTTGGTAATTAAAAAGTGGCTTCCGCATTTATCCTTTCAGCTTAGACGCCGCTACGTTACATGGTTCAATAGCTGGACATGCGTACGGCTCGTAATAACAGAACAGCAGCGTGTATGAAGACCATGCTGAACACGTCATCAAAAATAGGAAAATAGTAAATTTGCTGGTCAAGGATATGTTTCAACAATTACCATGCTTATCACTACAATTTACAGCACTTATGTTACGGTTCATCGTACTGAAGCCTAAGAACTAATGTAGCAGTTCGATCACGTGTTCTGGCTATCGTGGTCTGATCAACCGTTATAGGCACTAGAAGAAGAAGAAGAAACCTAGGTCTGTCGAGACCCATTCGCTGTGTCCTGTAAGCAGGCGTCTTGCTCCCGCCCGTCACCCTCCCAACTGCCATCGCCACTACAGTATGGGTGTTTTGTATTGCAGTTTTTATGTCGGCGAGCGACTGTACATGGCTTTATGACACCGTGGACGGAAGAAAAACGGGGTTACAGCGAACAGAAAAGTTAGATCCGGACAACTGTCCAAGGTTGTCGAATGTCCTTCCTAAAAGAATAAAATGGACGGAACCGTAGAACGCGGAGTGTATATAGTCCCAGGGAGCTGTGAACACTCTTCGAGGGGCAGACTAAGGGGTATGAAATCAGGCTATAATTAAGTACCCTCGTAACAATATAACAAAGCTCCTGATAGCCGTATGTTACGTTTAGGAAACGTGAAAAAGACGCGGTTTTTTTAAATGGACACATATACGTATAAACACAGTTTTCACCTGTAAAAATCGGGACTGTGACGACAAATTATTAATTTCTAGTATGGGCAAAAAGCCCTTACTCTATGTGGCAAAAAACACGTAGAGTACGGAAAATACCGTTGCGTTTTGTAAACTGTGCTCATTCGTTATTAGTTCGACGTAGCTACATAATTCTAAACTTCGAAAACGAGTATAATGTTGATCTTTATATTAAATCTCAAAGCTGTTGTTTTTGAGTTGTATTCGCATTTGGAGATTACGCAGCGATAAGACTGTGCCCAGCCTCTCTAGCGAACGCGTTCAATAGCGTGTGATGTCAAACATAATAGATCGTTACTCACATTCAGGCTTCGTCTCCCTTTTATGCTTACTAACTTACCCAACGCAAGTTAACACACGCAAGAAATTGCTGAACAATAGCATTCATTAACTATCTGTAGGCCATTGCAATTACCACGAATCCCATTGTCCTCTAAGCTGTTTTTAGCGGGGCGTTGCTCTGATGCGGTATAATCCAACCCTAACAATGATAAATTGTTCATTGTGCCACAGCTCCCGTTACTATTGCCGTATTACATCTAAATCTGACAATGTGACTGTGACCCACTGGGCGGGAGAAATGTAACAGTTCTTAGATGATTGTTTATTTGTTAGCATTCCGCTTGCATAAATCACTGATTTGTAACTAACAAGTTTGCCAATCGTTACATGGCTGATGAAACTTAGCTTAAAATCGTCCAAACGCAATAATTCTTGTCAAAAGCTGTTAAAACCAATAGAAATGTTTAAAACAGAGGGAATTGATTCGAAAATCCTGTTAGTATCGAATGAATTATCGGCGAATTTCGTTCGCATCTAAATACGTGTCACTCAACATCGTGTTAGGAGAAATCACGCGTAGCGTATGATTCCACTTTCCTTTTTTTCGAGAAATTTTTCAAGTTATTAAAAAAAGAACATATCTACATTCAGCCGTTAGTTGGAGCATTTACCTATGTGTGCATATTTCCAAGTTGGGCATAAATTCCAAGGCGCAGCCATGGTTAAGGTTAGCTCTTTACGCTTTTTTAGATCTTTATAGCGGTTTCGAGGTTTTGATTAGTGCGATTCTGTCTGCCATAGGTGATGGACTGTATGTAGTTGCAATGGCTAGAGCAAAACCCGCTGAAGATACCCAGCAAACTTGGGCTTCAAGCGTATTGCTACTGTGTGACCATTTTTTCACTCGTTAGAAGGTAATATACCCTTGAAAAGGGTCCGGTAAAAATTGCGCCACCCTTTAGCGAAACGAAACTGCGAAACTCTATTAAAATAATTCTTCCTCACTCCTGGAAGCCGCTTTAACACTGTAATGATATGTTTATTATTTTATTTGGCCCTCGAAAACAAGAACAAGTACGGAAAAGGTTCACGTGTTGTTGAATCACAGAGAGGCAGATTGGAGTATTCTTAACTACTTTGTTGTCTTGTCTCTTTCAAATTCTTCATGATCATATTCGAAGTAGCGTCAGATAGGATCGTTGTGCACCACTCGATGCCGCCAGTGCCGTCTCGGCTGTTTCCATGACTAGCCAAAGGTTTGGTTCCTTTCAGGATCCCAGATCCAGTTCCTTGCGCACGCTTTCCCTATGCTACAGAGCCCGCTGGCTCTAGGCGTAGGGACAGCAGCAGCGGAAGGCCGGCTATGGCGTCTACATGTAGTGCGCGTAATCGTAGTTGTTCGTGATGCTATTGCCGCCACAGGAGTGGTGTTGACTTCGAACCCAAAAGGAAATTTAATCCAACTTTCCTACAATGGAAAAGAGAAAGAGGGGTCACGTACTACACGATATCTTCAAGCTTCCCGACAAGACGTGACCTATTTTTCTTGACAAATACAACGGAATTGTCTGCCTCTTCGTCATAATTTGGCATCATGGCACATACCACTGCAGGGATGCGCTCGACCACGACGATATCAGGACGACGGGTGATCTTCTGGTAAGGCCGGCCATCCGTTACGTATATCTAAAAATGGAATTTCGAGTAATACATTCTAAAAGGTCGGTCAGGATAGCAAACGTTCTGTGCTAGTCAAATGAGTTTACTCTGGAAAAACGAAATTCAGAACGTGTTTTTCTAGATCTACTACACTGGAGTCTGCCCTGGCGTACAAACGTTATCAATAGTATATTTATTTGGCTTCTACAGCTTGAGGATAAATGTGGTTCTATGCGATCTCATAGCAACTGATCTGTGCTTGCGAGTTAGGTATTTCTATACAAAAGTATGGCTGACGGCTTGGAGATTCTTAGCTAACATACAAGCCTATAAGCATCACCAGCAGGTGATGCGGCGTCAATGAAGACACGGTTCAGGAACTATCCGTGTGAAACGACATAAGGCGTACTAGCTGTGTAGTGAGTCATGCGGTGCAGCAAGTCCATATGGCTTCTGTGGTTCTAAATTACCACACAAAAGGTAACTACATCTAGCACTTACAGAATAAGATACTAAGTTGTTTGGATCAGCTTACAGAGGCTATCAGAACGTGAGTGTCTCTTTGATTCGTTATAAGTCCGCTCAAGACGCGGGAAACGTCTATAAAGCAAGCACCAGCAGCTTACAAGTACTTGCCAGATTCTCCCCCACATACACAACATGCTGAAATACTAATATACTGCCATAAGCATACAACTTCCTTAATTCATACAAGTTACCCAACCAGATAACATTAATAAGAAGCAAGGCTTTTACTACATATGTCCTAAATGCATAGAAAGTGATTTTTCTTAAAATATATACATATGATCTCCCTAAAGTACTATATTTGAAGCTTATTTCTCTTTCAAGTATTTTATTGCAGTAACTTCAAGGCTTATTTGACACGACGTCCCCCAGAAACTACAAGCTCAAAATGAAAAACTAACTCGTATCTCAACAACGCTAAGTAAGTAGTAGCGTTTTCGAAGGCAGAAAATAGATTATATAATGGGCTATCAGTGATAATGTTCAAAATCGACGATACCTGGATGGATCAAACTTGGGACGTTTTGATACGTTGCGCGTACACGAATGCACGAGCACGTTAGCCGCCTCAACTGGTTAGTATAAAGAATATTATCAAAAGACTGTTGTCTTTTGATATTCTGTTGAACATAACAGAGTGTTATATTTCTAGGAGCTATGAACACGTAGATAGCGTCTAAGGGAAACGCTCAAAAATACTATCAAATCTCATAGTAAGTTGTGATTTTTTTCGACTATTGAAATACATCTATTGTATCAACGATGTCTACGAGCAACGTGGCAGGGGCTTTGTGTCGCGTGTGAAAAGTCAGGCTTCGGATCGAATCTGATGCCGTACGTTTTTCGATATAACGCCAGCAAGGGCCAAAATTAGCGGCTGAGCTCTTTTTTTTTATTACTATATAGGTAAAAATGTTCTACAGAATTCACACTGTATTTATTTTCCATCTTTTATTGGTTTCAATTTAATTTAATACATCGTCTATTTTTGAAACGTAAACTTTGAAATGTGAACTAGGTTAATTGACCATCTCAAATAGCGCATTGTCGTCATGATATGAAACGCATACTTGGAATATATATATATATATATATATATATATATATATATATAGAAAATAAACACCTACCTCCACATCTATTTCGAACTGGTTACTCAAAGAAGACTATCAAAATCAAAGAGGACATCTTTATACATGTTACGCGATGGTAAAAGGTACGTTGTCAACTCTTTGTTTTAATGATAGCTAACTGTCCGCCATTATTTTATAACGATATACATCCCATTGATACAATTTGAATTTGGCTGTGGAAACCAAGTAGAACGAACGAAAGCACACGAATTTTGTATTTTATTATTTACGTTACTTTTTGCATTATCGTGTACTACTAGATGTATTGAACCAATACAAATTAGACAATATAAATATGGCCTGACTAGCTAGGGCATGGCCTATCCGCTATGAGTGTATCTAATGGGGAATATACATAGCGCGCATCGGATTAGATTGTGTCAGGTCTATAGTTTATCGTAACCGTTATCTCTAGCTCTACAGACAATTCGGCTTTTTTATAGGAGCTATTCTTGTGAATGTTGTGTATGAATTGTTCTTTTGAGTTTTATGTTTCGGTTAAAGCAAGTACTTTTTTTTACATTTAGAAATATGGGCCACTTTAGTCGATGACATTCTGCCATTTTCTCTAGCAACACTTTGAACCCGTCACCGCAGAATGATTTCTGGGCGAAAAATTTTGATGAGTAATTTTTTCATGACGAAACTAGATTAGCACCATTAAAATAATTCTACAGAGACCAAAATAAATTAAAAAAGTTAAATTTCTCATTCAAGCTTTCTCAATTTTTTCCGGATAGCTAAAGAATTTGTAGTGTAATAGTGTGAATCTGACAGACGACACTATATTCCGGTTTGCCAGCTTCACTTAATTTTTTCCTTCTGTCACTCTTCTGGTAGAATCACTGAATCAGTCGTCTTGCCGGAAACTCTTAACGCACAAGACCTTTACAGCTCTATCGAGTTTACAGCATTAATTTATTTAGCGGCATAAATTGTGCAATAAATTGCTTTTATCTTTATTTTTTTTTTTATTTGCACACTTCTCAGTACCCGACTTTACAGATACCTCGATTCCGTTGCGTCCCTGTGGATTTACGATCGAGCTTTTTCTGTAGCCAGCTTTCCTTTGATCATTTAACTCTTGGCGGCGGATGGTTAAATGCTTGCCGATATCATGGCTACTCAATCATTTTTGCACTTTTTCCATAATTAGTCGATAGCTACATGACCATTTTTATGATCGGTGTTTCCGGCACAACCGCCTTAAGACCCGTTCTGCCTGTATACTACCAAAATTGTAAAATACTTCGCAAAAAAACGCACGCATTTTCAAGGTGCGTTATATTAAATATGTATGAAGGTGTTCATATAATTTATATGAATAAAAAAATATATATAATAATAATACTGCTACATTTGAACATTACCTAAGATATGTAACACTCAGCTGAAAAAATGGTCAATACTTTTTCGACAAGCTATAAATTAAATTTGAGTCTAGCGGCTAAGAATGTGACAGCAAGTGGCAGTTCTTAGCACCAGCCATCAAAGAGCGTGGATTGCGGTTGTTCTCTAGATGTTTGTAATTGTTTATAGTTTTCATAAATGAATTGTGTATAATCTTCGTGAATGGATTGGGGATGACTACAGTGAAGAATTGATGCAAAAGATGAGTTAATAAACCCATGTATCTTGATCGATACGAAAATCCCCGTGCTCCCTTGAGAATCTATATATGTGCTGGGCAGATTTATACAATTTAGATTAGCAGTTGGACAATAAATAACTTGTTTAGCTACAACGGTAATTCTTGTCTCATAAGAATTAGTAATCGTGACGGGAGAGCACATTACCCATCACAAACTGAAGATGGATGTTTTTAATAGATGAATCGTAAACAAAAGACGCCTCATAAGAAAAACAGCCAGTTTTAACCTCAGCTTCGAATCCTACTTTGTCGTTTTGTGTGATGATGCGGTGGAAATCAATTCACAGAGGCACTCAATAGTGACCTTAATTGCTTACCTCCTTGTCTTGTATTATACTTTTGAATAAATGATAAAGCAAAAATGTACGCAAGAAGTGATTAGTGATTTTGGGCACGTATTTTAACAGCGGAATTGGTTGATTTTTTTTCTAGATGATCGTTGATGTGGTAAGAAAAACGTCCGACGTCAGTTTATTAGCACGCAGGAAACACTGAAACAACCAATGGACGCGAGGAACAAGCAACGGCGGGATATCAAGGTGTTCGGATATTATGACCTGACAGGGTGCGATCTTGTTGATAAAAAGAAGGACAATTAATCCCTAACAGCGTTTGTTTCACAATAAGGACATGGTACTGTCGAATGATCGCAACGAGTGTTATATGTTAATACTATGAAGTTATACAGCACAAATTGCATTGGCTTGTTAGCCACTGATTAGACCAGTGTTGTCTGCCGCTGTATTCATCATGTGTAGTGGGCCTATTGGGACGATGCATAAGGCCATTGTCATGTTTGTCCACTTCGTTCCTTCCCGACTGCTTCGTTACCGTTGGCCAAATGCTACCCTTGACTAGGAAGTTTACCATTGTCGATTAGCAATAGATGTTCTTTCAGAACATGCCAGCGTCACTCCACCGCGTTACTCCCTGGAGAAAGAAGCAGAGATAGTTAGAAGTTAACTAAGAGAAAAACCGAACGCAAATCGATCAACTTCATAAAAAAATGTAAACGCCTTAAAATGTAATAAAAAAATAAGTAATACATATAGTCGCCTCGTTCATTTTTTCTGTTTTGCCCTTATAAATTTCAGCGTTCTTCCTAAAATCGATTTTAGCTTCATTCTTAATATTGTTTTCACCTCTTAGTGGGCTTCGATCCCCAAGTTAAGAGTTTTTTTCCGTCTCAACTCGCTTCATAATTACTTCACTCTATAAATGTAAATCTCCTTTCGAAATGGCGCACATTTACTTTAAAATCTAACCTTAACGTAAATTGTTGTAGTCTGAATAAAACAATTTCCCAACAACTTTTTCGTTTACCATCAGCAAACGAAGGTGACCTAGCAGATAGGCTTTTGCTAGGATCACAGTATAAACATCTGTCGGAAATTTGCCTGTCCATTACAGGGTTGATCGAATAATGATTACCGTAATGTTTTGCAGTCCGTATGATGTCGTACGTTATGTACAGGAGAAAAAAGTGACTGTGGAAAACTCGTTTGACTTTATTGATATTGAAAAGACCCTCACTCAGGTATCTCAAGGTGAGATGGTGATTTGACGATTTTTCCTGAAAATTTAACCACTCTCTTGTTTATGAAATCATTTTCCTTTGTTTTGACTACGGCAAGGCTTTATAGCAAACCAAATATATTAGTATTTAGTTATGACAGACGTCACACAATATTAATTGTAGGTATGCAAAACAGTCCTCAATCTTTCTAACGTCTAACTATTATGATGTAACTCGTAGATAATTGACTTTCGTATCTAGACAACTATATGCTTCCGTAGGTTTTACCTAAAGTATTGTTGTCCGCTCATATACCAATATTATAAATGATGCAATATTTTTAACTAGCCTCGTACTAGATCGACTGTTTTTTTATTACGATCACGCACTCGGTTAGTAGTCCACTTTTCAATCGGTAATCTTTCATCTATAAATCCTTTCTTGAAGGATACTAGCTAAATTGCGTATGTTTGCTCCTATCTGATCCCAGGTCATCACGGCTCTGAGATTAACTTTCAGACCGCGAGTCTTTCATTGGACGCCTCATCAAAGGTTTACGGCCTACGGGTAGATAATCTTCACAATTTACTTTTGCAACTCAGAAATAGCTTTCGCCCAAAAACATGTGTAGTTCCTGATACAGAGTGTGAATCAAGGACATCGCCAAAAATAGAGATTCGTAAAGAACCTCACGCGAGCAAAAGAATTCGGAGTAAGTATGTACACGTACATATATGAAGACATTGCGTGATACGTTAATATCACTAAATCGGAGAGACGCGCTAGTGAAATATTGTCTTGTTTGATGATACCTAAAACAATTAAACATGTACTTGCAATTGGGGATCTGTTTTATCCGCTATAGTCAATATAGATCAAAGAAAAAGCCTAGAAGCGAAACAAGGTAATATCTTGAAAAAGGACAATCAGCCATCCTTACTTGCCATAATTACCCCAAGTTGCCCACACAACACAAACAAGGTCATATCTAGTAAACAAAAGTCAATCCCTTTAAATATAAATAAAAAATCGAATAAAATTGTAAACTATACGATGTCAAACGGCCTTGTACAGCCTTCTAAGTAAATGGCGAAATCATGACTTGAAGCCAGGCTGTTAAGTTCGTTTGGTCTCCTAGAATCAAAAGAGATTGCACTGTCAAATACGTTTACGAAAGCAGAACTTTGTAAAATGCGATTCAGGCAATGGTCTTCCAGAAAACTCATGACTGTTGTCAAAATTGGGTGTCGAACACAAATAATTTTAGCGTTACGAAAACAGGTGTCAGAATAGAAGATAATTAGTGGCAAATTTCGTAAATGATAGATAAAAAAATAGTAAAGGTGGTCGCCACCATGTCATCATGGGGATTCCAGCACACTGCATGGGAAGGGCAACCAGACCAGTCGAATCACAAATATACTTTTGAAATCGATATTTGCGGCGCTGACTAAGAAAATTCGTTCACCGATGAGTAAACGTTATAATCACTAGCGGATTATCTAAAAGGAGGCGCGTATGCAAGAAGGTGCCTATATTAGTATAAAAAGGGGCTAGGGAAAATAACCTCATATCTGCCTTGTCCACTTTGCCGGGCTCTCGATTGTTTGTCAATGTCAGGAACGTTTTATTTTCCCAGAAATCATGAGGGATATCAGTGCGGATTTTCAAAGCAAAAAAAAAGTCGGAAAATGTACAAGAAAGCTTGTTGAGACATGACTATAAGCACTGACTTCAATAAATCCGATGTAATCGAAGTCCTACACGAACAATTTCTCATTACATAAGGTTAAAGACGAACCCTAGCGGCCACTTCTTAGGTCGTCGCTGATATGAAAGAAACAGTAGCAAAGAAAAGCGTGTGTAGATCTATACGAATCTTGAAAACAAGTGGCTAGAAAGGGAAAAGCACTTCAGTTAATTAAATCACTGCTCCCACCCTCAGCCACTACCAACGAGCGCTATGATAATACTAATCTTGTGGTAACATAACATTCGTCTCGTAATTTTTCGTGTTCTTTGGAAACTACAGGTAACTATGTTGAACCAGATTTGTTGAAGACGACAGGTGCGATTGATGTCAACTTAGACATGAACGATTTTTGCGGGAAAATCTTGCTTGAGGTCAGCGGACAAGAGGGCAGCATGGGTCGAATAATGAGCTTCCTCCCGCCAGCAGATATGCATCCAATCGATATCACGCAGCAAGATCATTGGTAAAAAAATTTACTACACGTATCCTTAGAGCTTCATCTGGCGCTAATATTTCTTTACCTTAAAAAGTCTAGATTTGTTAGTGCAGTTATTTTGATTGATCAATTAGTAGCTCGCATTTTTTTTAAGGTAAAGCAGAGTTTCGCATCTTTTTGGTTCGTAGCCAAACGTTTGTTCATTAGAGTCATAAAGTCGACCATTGGTTCCCTTTGTTTGAACGTCAATATGCAGAATATAGTACTATGTATACCTTAAACGGAAATCTTGACACGCACCTGCACCCTTAGACGTATACAATCAAATATAAAAATGATTATACTTTTTATTTTATTATGAATGCGATGTTAGTCACTTCTCATTTCGTTTAGGTTCGAGGCGGGTGTCATGGAGGACATGCGTACGCTCCGACCTTTACCTGATATACCAATAGGTCTGCCTATTTCGCGGTTGCTTGAGACGTTTAGCATGGATCTTCAATCAGGCAAACATTTTTCGCAGGAAAGTCTCCATACGTCCTTGGAACAGGACAGCGATATTCGTAAATACGTAGGTATACGAAACAAACCTTTTTTTATGACAGTCAATGCCAAGTAGGATCAATAGGCTCGACAGTGATACTAAAAACATTACTTATTACTTGGAAAAAATCGTTCAACTCAAATCAAGCTTATCGCTAAGGTAATGGGAACAAGCAGAACAACTGATGTGGAGCATATGTCAGCCTTCTCAGTATATGATAATTTTTTAATACGCCGGAAAATTTTATTTAAAAGTCAAAGCATAGGAATGAGCTGGGCTGAATGTTCCTACTCTATCATTAAAAAAAACAACTAAATAACTGCTAGGCGTACAGATCCGTATGCTAAGTAAACATTGGAACATACATTAGAACCTTTATAATCGTAACATTTTAACTATCTGATGTTTTAAACTACATAGAAGTTCGACCCAGATGCCGATAGTCTCTCTACGAAAAGAACAGTACTTTACGGCGATACCATTCAAGAAACCCAGGCATCCAATCTGACAGTTCTGAAGGTTATAAAAAAGGAGAATTCCGAGATCAGTTTGCCTGGTGAACGTTTTACGATCGGTGAGTATTAAGTATTTATGCTGCCTACAGTCACGTTAGATAAATATCACGACATAGCGGAAACGCTATCCAAACCTGCGTCCTATATTATGGTAGCGTGAGAGCATTTCCTTTGGTATCTTATAATCAACATAGGAACTTGACCACGTATACTGTGAATGGCCTATCTTGAAGTAATTTAGTAATCTTGCCCCAAATATTAACAAAAATACCGCATACTGTCACACATCCCTACAGTTATAGCGCAGTACTATGTACTGTAGCACCTATGTACTGACTAACGTCGTTGCAAATCGGAATTGGCGTCTCAAGACGCTGTGGTTCTTATGGGCACTAGAGACTAAAAATTATTTGGTCCAGCTGGCCGATACCACTGACTGATTACAACGGCGTCTTTATTCACGTCCTTTCATTTTTAGATGGGACCCCCATTAGAGCAATAGAGGCAAGAGGTCGACCGCGTAAGTTCATCGACCTGCCGTTTCTTCCGTTACTGGAGAGGATGACGCAGCCAGGAGATGAACCTGAATGTAAACAGGCCCCAGATTACAATCTCTTTAATGCGGCCGTGCTTTCGCTTGCCCCAAGCAGCATTCGGCTGTCGAATGCCACGTTGACCAAGTGGACAAGCAATTGCAAAAAGCTTCGACACCCAGATCCCGTCGAAATCCCTGACCTCACGTTTGATAGCGTCGTCGAACGTTTCTCGTCTCTGTTTTTCCTCGAGTCTTATAAGGTTTCGATACAAGAATTTCCCGACGGTTCTGCCGCAAAGGTGGACGCTCCTGATATTCGTCTAGTTAAAAGAAAGTGTAGTGAACCAGAGGAGTCTAAATTTACCGCTGAAATCAAGTCTGAGTCCCAAGTAGCATCTTCTAGTGTAAGTTTACGAGGCTGTTTGTCTTTGCATTACGAAATGACTTTAGTTAGTAGTGTTCATAATGTATTATAATTTTAACTTGCTATGCATACTTTTTATAGAAAGGCATGTTAATTACAATGGTCCGTATTTTTGAACGAGAAACAAAGAAATCAAGGATATCCTAGAAGTGCAAAAACATCTGGAGTTAGCATAAACTTACAACATAAAAAAATTCTATGTCGGGTTGTTCTCGGCTGCGACAGTAATGCTACGCCTAAAAATGAATGGTGGATTGAATTAATAGCCAACAACATAAACCTATATATTTGTCATCCTCTCAGCATCCTCAAGGCAGCCGTTCTTTGGCTAGTGTGCACGTTCTTCCCTCTCTCTGCGTATACGGTGCCTGCACAGCCTGCGAAACGTAGTCGCTATCATATCTAAATTCCTTATTCTGTTTAGCTTGAATCTCACCTCAAGCGAAATAATTTAATTTCAGTGGCCCCTGGACACAAAAAGTACGCAGGAACCCGAATGGTCCCAAACGATAGCCCCAGACCTAATGACTACCGCTATTTACCTAGGTCACCGTACTGCGCAAAAGAAATTCAACCTTAAGCAGATGTGCCAAGCCATGTGGGATATTTTCTTAATTTCGAACAGTAAAAACGATATGCCAGTGGGAGATAAGGGCAGCAAGCATCTGCTTTCTCACTTATACATCGCCATACAGCCCACGTTATCACCAGATAATCGCAGGGCTATCAACCCCCAGCTGGCTTTTGTTGCGCTGCTGTCATTAGCCAACGAGGAAAAATTGAATTTGGTGCCTATAGATGAGGTTGACGTATGCATTTCGCAAATGGTTATAGCAGCGTCCTCTATTCCTTTGACTTTTGAGCCAGTAGAAGCGCATTCTAGGAGTAAAGGCTTCAAAAGATCTGGCCTTCAAAGAAACAAACTGGAATCGAAACGTCTTCGCCTCATTAATGAATCAGTGGCAAATAGCTATAGTTGAACGATACTCTCAGTTCGTTGCTATTTTACTAATAATACAAACGCCGTTTACAGACCGCACTAGCCGTTAGTCAGTCTCGGTCTATGGTAACATTCATGGTACTAAATAGATGGCATTCGTTTTGAAAATAGAAAAAAAAAACGGATTCTCTACTCTGATTGTAAGATTTTTTAATTGTAGTTATTTATTGAACAGCGATAATTTACACACAGACTGCGCGGAGTTGTTCGTGACCGTTTCGTTCTTTGACGTCTCTGATTATTGTATGCGAGCAATGCGAGTTCAACCAGAAGCGTCAAGTTCTGCGCATAGAGAAAAAATATTATTTTATTTTAACCACACATACACACCTTTTCAATATTATCTGTACTTTGTTCAAGAGATGGTAAAGCTTATAGATTTGCTGACGACCTAAGAAACTCGACTGGCAAAATAAAGACAAATACTCGCGTAACCAATATATATATATATACCTTAATCGAGGAACGAAATAAAGTGAGCACATTGTATTCAAGAATTAGGTAGATCGTTTCTTTCATTACAGAAGTATGTTATTGGGATGCTTTAGGTAAAGTACACAGGGGGTGTTTTCCCTCTCGACTCAGGAGTCACTAGTCCAAGCTCTATATCTTCGTCATGGGGAATGAAGGTAAAGACGATTTTTAATGAGCATGTAAGTGTTGGATTAATAAAAAGATTGTTCCTCATTAGAAACGATACAGACACATCTGACTTTAGAGCTGTTGTTGTGTATTATATCTGGTCGCTGCCAACGATCTCGTCCCCAAAATCGTTATATCGTAGCAAAAATTGCAGGTTTACTTCCCCCAAAAAATTCGTAATATCGATTACGCAGGAAGGCAACCGACTGATGAACTTACATGTCACTATGTGTGTCATTATGACGTTCATGTGGTAAGCACCCTATAGCGGAGTCTGCGTCATAAACCGAACCCTGACTAGCTTTACATTGACTAAACTATCTTTCCTACTTCCCTATATTTTCCGTTATTTTTGCAAAATACGCAATTTCGCACTTCTAAAAAAACAACGAAACGGCTTAAGAAAGGCGAAAAGTTCTCTCAGAATGACTTGCTTCAGTAGTACGTTGTGGTTGCATTTTTTTCTACCATTTGAAATTTTCATTACCTTCACTTCTTAACAACATCGGTACGCCATCTGATATTTGCACGAGACGTACTTGGTCGTCCAGCACTATTCCACAGCTTTTTTAATCGCACGTGTGTGCCTACATATGTTTTTCCCTCTTTTCCTTCTCACTTAACCGCAATCATCGCAATGGGCGATATGGCTCAACCGATCTGAGATTTCCCCTGTCATTCGGATAGTGAAACAAGTGTATGTGGGCAACAGAATTAGGACTAACGGACTGCCGCATCGGTACGAGTAGGAACGACTAACAAAGCACGACCCGTATCAGCATCTACTATCGCATTGTCTTCAAAGGGCGCTCGTTTCGAGAACAGCCGGTGCGGTTCGTACGCCGAGCAAATACGGATTGCACGATTGCTGTCGCTACTAGCCCACCAATCGGTAAAGGCCAATGTTTAGCAAACGTAGACGTCTTTTTCCATAGCATACATAACACATATCGTTTACTCTACGCAATTTATTATCTCGATTGGCGTACGAAGGAAAAAAGGCACCACCATCGAATATGGTCGTACGTGGCTAATGTTTACGCTTTACTGTAGATCCGTCTAGAATAGTAGATTCATCGATGCGACTCACTCGATCTATGACAGAGCGTAAATAAGATAGACCGCGCTTCGCCGAAAAGGTCCCACAGAGTAAAGCTGATAATGCTTTTAATCGAAAAATGGATAGGCTTATCTGAAGATTTTCGATAACTATGTGGGTTGAATTGCCTGCTAACCTATCTTTTAATTCACTCGATTTTGAACCTCAACCATAATTGCTACTATATGAAACGCAGATTCATTCCGGTCCATACAGTTGATTTTACAGTAGCATTTCAGCCAAATCTTTTTGATCATGATCTCATTTTACAATGTCTTTTTTGCATATATATATATATATATATATATATATATATATATATATATAGAGCTATGTGCCCTACAGACGCTTTGGAAGAATAGGCGCAATCGTAAGTAGTAAGAATGTATAATGCTCGTGTGACAGAATCTAAACATGTAACAATCATAATACCTCAACAATATTTGAGACCACTTATTCGTATGCCATACACAGATAGAACTTTCACTGCAACGTTTGCTTACTTATCCAGACATCGCTGCTGCGTCATGGAGCTTGACGCGCTCAGCACTCCTAGCTGAGCCTCTGCACCTCCGAAAGATTTCACGTCTCAGCTCGAGCTGACGCTGACAAAAGTGCAAGAGAAACACAGCCACTACGGGACGGTATCTTGGAAGAGGACGGCTTGGGAAACGCACAACGTCGGGCGGCTCCTCGGAGGACACTACGGATTAATGGTTCCCGCTAGCCATCTATAAGTATTAAGTCGAAACGGGTTTGACGAGGACCGCGATGGCCATATGCACGGGGTAGCTGCCTGCCTGCCTCCGCTACTCTTTCCATCGATGTTGATAGCGGCCACACGGCTCACTCAGACCATTAGGATATCGAAAACAGCCGACAAACGATATAAGCATCCGAAACCTTTTTCCATATATCGCCTCAGATAACGGGTAAGACGCTTGATGACCCTAGTCCCAGCTAGTCTAGTTTAAAGTTCCATTGTACATGTTTGAATATACAAGCATATGAATATCGGGTAGCCGAACGGGACTCATTATAATCTGTCTTCGTAACAAAGAGCGTCAGCTGTTGTGTACTAGTGTGCTCTCATCTGACTGAAACCCTCGCTGGATTAAAAAATAAAATGAATTCGAGCAACTGATTAGGGGAGTTCAATGCATCGGCGTATTTGCCCTTGATCCACTGTGGTGTTAGGGATTAGGTGCACCAACTCAACATACGATTCACTCTTCAGCGGTTACGCGAACTGTGCAGCTATTGATGTGGTCTATTGTCTGCATGTGAAGCACTCGATTTAACAGCGTATATTCTATACATGTAGCACGAGTCTACAGTTATAAATAGCAAATTTGTGTACTATTGATTATCTTCGTTGACGCGATAATGCGTCTCAGATGCATTGTATGCCTAGCGCTTCCTACAATTCAGTGATTCAGCTTCTTTACTGCGCCATTCCCATTTATATTGCAGCTTCTCTTCTATAGTCTCGTATCGATTAACTTATTTTCAAATGTGCTTCTCAAAAGTGAAGTCTTTTTTTCTTCTATTTTACTTTCTTCTTTTTTTTATTTTTTTATTTATTATTTTATCCCCACGCGTTCTTTTTTTCAGTTGATGGTAATACGGAAGATATATGTCGCAGTTGATGAAGTAAGGCTTCCTCGAACTACATCGATGTGATCTCTTGACAGCACCCCTGCCAATACACAATCTATAACTTACCTATTACTTCATCAGAGTACTACTTTGTCTCAGGGCTCGAGCTGTAGTAGGTCGATCTGCTTCGTACGTTCCTAAACTTAACCTACGCCACTGACTTTTAATTGTTTCAAAAAGTAGCAAACGATCAAGATAATGAGCTATCACGCTGTAACATAACTAGCTTTTGTTACCCCAAGCGTATATGATATATTTAGGTACGGATACGAAATGATAGTCTTCCATTAGTAAGTAAGATCTGAGGTTTGTAACGTAAACGTCAGGTAATCTAGTTGAAGTGTAAATGACGTATCTTTTCATCATTAGTCTAAAAACACAATTGATATGTAATACCGGACAGTTGTTGAGCTAGGCATACTACTGCTCCGTACAAAGATGCCTGCGCAGGGGTTCGTCATTGAACTAGGTCGAAACAATCCTTTATGTTTATGCAAGACGAATTGGGGACGAAGAAGCTTCCGTCGGCCTACTAGAACCTACACAGATGAATATGGTCCTATTTTTCGAAAGGGATATCTTAACCTATCTGACTTAGCAGCTATGCCATGGGGGTAAAATGGATGTATTCCATAGAAGCCTAGCTCGAATGAGCCCGCCCATGCATGGTTTCAAATGTTGGCCATATCATAATTGTTAACAGAATAATACTGATTTGTATATAATTTGGCGCCATGTGCAGCGTATTCCTCTAGTAAAAGCGTATCTTAAACTTACGCCTAATATTTGACTAGAAAGACATACTCATTATAAAGCTGAGAATTACGTCGTTAATTATAAACATGGTTTATAATGGTGGTATATCCAAATAACATACGTTTCACAACAGGCACAAGGTTTCTAAAAAACACCGAGTTCGATTATTATTTCCGGTTTCAGTATAACTATGTTAGCATAACGTATGTGCTACGTACGCAGTATGACACGATCATTCAGATTCCAGCATAAGAGGTATCGTACTATTGTACCCTCGAAGTGCAGGAAAAGCCCTGAATGCCTGGGAACCATCGTACACACTGGCAAACAACTAGTGAAGGACACTGAATGCGAAGAAGTTCTGAACTTGCTGTTGTGAGGCCCTGGGGAAATTTTTTGGTCATGCTCACAGCCGGCTAGTGCTATTGGTGAGATGACATCGATGAGCTACCGATCTGGGTAGAGGCCGATGGAGTTGTGCTCCACGTGGTCGTTTTGCCTGTTGGATTGCCCAGTAAATAATTTGGATGCAAGATAGTAGGACATCGCTGACTTAACCAGCATAGGCAGTGTATAATAGCAAGTAACCTAATTATCAGAACAAATTCCTTGCACTAATGATTATAGAGATGCTTTTAGTAGATTTCAGACTTCGTAATTGCATAATAATTAGATGAGCTACGTCCTGAGCTGCTTACGAGTGAGTACTAATATATCGTAGTGCATACTCGTTTTCCATAGGTATTTCATACTGTGACAACCAACGAACAACATAATTTATAAAATCCCTACAATGTTTAAAGTAAAAAACCCAAATATTTAGCAATGAGTATGAGCTGAGTTATCTACAACGATATTGCCTCTGTTATATCTGAACCTGCAAGCATTTCGACGATAAACTTTCTAACAAATGATATTCTTCCGAGTTGTCCTTAAACCTAACCGCTTTCTAAGGAGATTGACCAACAACAAATGAATAATAATCGGCTGTTTATACGTATGCAAAATGATCGCTTCTTTCGCAGTACGCAAACGTGGGAAATGGTTCTGTTGAAGAGCTTGAATTGGCGGGTCTCGTTTACCTCATTGGTAATACACACCGGAACATTTATTCACGGCACAAGAAACGTCAAATAGAATTGCCGTTCGTAGACTCTCCCCCCCGCTACCCCTCTTTGTACAGAGGCAACTGCTCTCTGGTGCAGCCTGACTGTGTTTATGCACGGCCAACGAACCCCGTTTGCCGACACGAAAACTTGCTAAGAAGCAACAAATTCACGAATAGGGGATTTCAAACTCTTTTGCGTCCGCCTTCAGTTCAAGAGTAACAACGACAAAAGCCGTTGTTGTCTCCCTAGACAGAGTCAGAACTAGCCCTAAATGCTGTAATTGTGCTGTGTTGTAGAATGCCTTTGCTCGTCTGCAGCATCTTCTTTCGTAAGCTTCATTTAACAGCTACAAAACTTACATGCAACCACAGGGGGGAATGTTGTACGTTGTAAATTAAAACAAATGTTCGCGTACTTTTCTACTGCGTGGAGAAACCGCTCATCTAGTACACAGGCAATGAGACTTCGCGCTTACTCGGTGGCATATAGTACGGAAATGACTATGCTGGGACCTGCGGCAAAGTACACCCTGGAGCTATTACCTCTTGCATTCGTTGGACGAACAGCCTCAACCGTTACCCAGCACCCCTTTGCTGCAGTACAGACATTTGTACAGCCTCGCCATTATAAAGGCGTTGAAGCTTGATGAAAAAGAGACGTTGCCCTTCCCGTAGAAGGTCAAGTCATTCGAGAGGATTATTGCGAATCTGATGTTGGGCTGACTGAGCTAATGAACTGCTGGCTAAGGTTATCTAAGTAGGCAAAACATCGGATGGCGTTTAAGATGAGCTAAAAGAATCAAGGAAGAGGACAGACGGTTTGAAGATAATAGCAAGCTGCAGCCTAAATATCTTCGAAGCTAAATGTTTAGCCACTCAGACCATATAAATCCGAATTAAATAAAAACAGAACGATTGTGCGCGCATAGGAAGTAAAGAGAGTGTCAAAATTAGTATAGCGTTCATCATCACCAATATGTCATTAGTTGGCCCTTTTAGTCTCTTCTCATACGCGACATTCGAGGATATTATATCCGTCTTAGAATACTCTGTTTCATATGTGTTCTTATATTTTTCTGCACCTTGCTTTTTTTCTGCACTCTTAAAACAAATCCATATAGTACCACAAACTTCTTTTTTACTGCTGTGAACTCTGTCATGGTTATTCTACTGTCACTGGTGTATGTTCAACCATTAGCACATCTAATATATCAATGGCAATATTTACAGCAAGCGGCACGCCTGCTGTGACACTCAGAGGTACAGATCCGGTAAAAGTGTACGCCGCTTGACCTAGAGTGCATGTGTGACGGATTTTTTGTCGGCGTTCGTATCACACGTGCCTTTCAGTCCTGCCATCTCCACTTTCCTGACCATTATGAGTGGTCCTCACAGATCTTCGTCACGTACGTCTCCGCGTTTCGATATATTCCGTCGCCGGCGCCAAGAACCACGTTGCTATGCCTCTTGTATAAGCACTCTAGTCCGCACCTTCCGATGGCCTGTGTTTGCGTCAGCGTACCCCTAGTATATACGGTATATGTACTTGTGTGGCAATGCGCCTATGTGCGCGGATATGTGTGTTTCAGGGTACAGAAGAATGGCTCCCTCTCCTTTATACCATAGCGACGGCCCTTTTTTAGGTGGAAATAGGTAGTGTAGAAAAAGTTCTTCATTCAAAATTCCTTTCATACAGACACCCAGTTGAAAGCTCGCTAAGCCCATGTGAGTAATATATCGACAAAACGGAAACTATCAATGTGTGGGCCGCCTGGCAATCGATCGTCAGCTGTACCGCTTTTCTGCCGTTAGTCTGGGTCTCAGATGCCGATGCCGAGTGTAGAGTATATCGCGTGGGAACGAAAGAACGAGAGACGGAAGTTCTGACGTTACCCCGAGACTAGGTGTACGCAGCAGGCGCCACTCGGACGATGATGCTACGCGAATTCAGCTCTTGGCTAACTTTCGGGTCACGCAACGTCACGCATCGATGTTTGTTTGATGTCCACTATTGCAAACTTCCCAAGCCCTGGTACCGTTTCCCTTACCCCTCCCAAAATAAAGAATATCAGCGCTTAGAACAACGTTTTTTGGCATTTAGAATAGTTTTCAATTGCAAAACGAATCGACTGAAGAAGGCTTCAGAGCAGCAAGTAAAACGACATAGCAGCTTCATGTTGTTATTATTTAGATTGGGTGTATATTTGATACATGACCCTCTGTGCTCTCTCATGGGGTGACTAAATGCACTGAAACAGGCGGATAACAATAGAGGACGAGTGTTTTGAATGCTTACTGTCTTGATCGACCCTCGTGTTTTACTAGCGACCCTGTTCTGCCTTCATATACAAGAATGAGCCTTAACTAAGCAAGTCACAAAAATTAGGTAATAATTTTTGCTACCAATATATGAAAAATAATGGCCTTATCAAGTGTAATTATTGGTCTGGCTTTATATACAAATATGATGTGATAATACTTTTTTTTTTTAATTATTGTTAAAAAACATTAAAGCTAGTACGAGACTGCCAGATAAAGATACTATACGATTCATAGAGATTTTTAGATTGCATAGAAATGCTTACAGTATGGCATGATCACTTGTATGATTTGATTTAGATCACATAATTGTTCCGGATTTGTTAGTCTCATCAAGACGATGTAAGATATAAGGCTAGGGTCAATAAATGAATGAATTGTTAAATTCTGTATTTTGACAAAACCGATATTTTTTATAGAAATTTAGTAGAAAATTAGACCTAAAAACGTAGGTGCAGAAGAAATGTCTAATATTGCAGTTACCATCGCAATCGAAGAGTATATATGCAGGGTCCCATACAATATCTTCGTTGCTGTAGTTTTTTTTATATAGTAGAGTGGTTGGCGGTGGCGTAGCGAATGGTCCATTCTACGATAGCTGCTAATCATATGATGAAGCATTACGAAAATTTATAACCTAATTTGGACGCAGCCTTCGGGGCTGGCCTGAAGTAGTTTGTGACAGGTCACCTCCAGCAACGCTTCAAGCTGCTCCAACATAGGGAAGTATCAAAGCCGTTTAAGACAAACTTTACCACGTTGATTTGATACTATCTACAAGAATTTGTATTTGCAAAATGAAGTGTGCCACAAATTTTATAGCAGTACATGAGCCATTATCCGTAGAAGCTGCAGCTCGTTAAACGATTGCTTCTAGGTAGAGCCCGTGGCCGCCCAGTTCTTGCGACCTAAGCCGCCGACTAGATGAAAAGTTTGGCTTGCGGCTACATATCAACAATTTTTCGTAAACCGAAAGTGACTATACAAATGGTAATCTAATCCATCCTGCATTAACTAGGGTAGAACATCGTTGAAAATCTAAACATTCGGCGTTACTCGGGTCATCGAAGCTTGGTGTACAAGCCTGTAGATAACATCGCATTTCATAGAAAGGAAGTGCATACCAGAGACATCGTCATTCTTTGCTTAAACAACTATGGCATTTTCTCCAAATCATATGAAACTGGTCATTTACATGATACATGTTTTATATATAGTCTCCGAACGCTACAGGCTTCTGCTTGAAGCTTATATTTTACACCTGTTATTGCCCTTAGGCCTTCCATCACATAGCCAACTCCCAGCACGAAACGGGCCGCGTCTATGCCTATAGAAGGCCATAAGGTCTTAGTAGATTCAGGAGTAAGATGAGCTAAACAAAGCTCAATCGCTTTGGGTTGAAACGAAAGGCGTTTACTTTTTTTTTCTTCCCCAAGATTTGTGTGAATACAGCACTAAGGACTGTGCTAATACTACATCTATGTAAGAACTAAAAACAGCTACTGAATTTTGAAGTTATCACATTGTCATCTCTTCAACTGAACTCTGCTATCCTTTTGGGTTTGACCATATAGGAACCTTTACCACATCCAGTAATAGGCAATCCGTGATCGCTTTGCGATCGTAAGGGATTAGCAGTAAGCGTTAGAAAGACGACAACATTATCCTCACAGGGAAAGCGTCTCTTCCTGCACGCGCTAAGCTAAGACGCTCAAAGAACCCGGCACATGAGCCATTTGCTTGTCTTGCAAAATCGCACATCGTATTGCCACGTACTAAGCTCTGTTGGTAAGGTAAACACTCTGACGCATGACCCAGACGCTTAATAACATCAAGGAAGCTTAGGACACTGGTGATTTTCCCATTTAGTCTCAGTAACTACCAAGCTTTAGCCTTCCCTTCGTTCTTTAGAGTGACAGACAAGGCCCTACGACCATCTGCTTAGTCTGGTATCCTTCCAACGGGTATTTAGATCAAACAAAAGAAAATTAGATATAAGGAAATGTGAGTACGTCAAAGCATAGAGGAAGTTGAGATCTATATGATTTTAATGTTATTCTTTACCCGACGGTCAGAAAAAGTTCTATTGTTACATAATATAAGGGGTGGCGCAGAATTGGGTTTACGTCTATAAATAAAGAAAAATAAGCCTTTGAAAAGTGGTAGGTTTCCTATCAAAAGCTAAGCATTACTTGAAACCGAGAGCTTTTTTTTTAATTGCGCACTTAAGTCTTTTCTACCGTAGGCCTTGTTTTTAGTAATTAGCATGTCCGAGTGACATCAACTATTTTATCAATGATTCGTTGGAATTTGTTATTATTATTAAGGAACTGCGTTTATCTCTTTACTAGCCAGCCACAATTACAAAAATGAACATACACAGTCAACATCTTATATACAATACCGGGTAAAATATGAAAAATTTTCATAAGCTGCATTAAGGTTGGACAAAACTTATTATGGCATTACGTGAATACTTGCTCTTCCATGTGGCAATTACATAGACGTTTATTGATCTGTCCGCTCACCAAGAGATTCCATGCATCAAATGCACAATTATATACACATGTATATATATATTCTTTAAAATATGCTTACTTATATATCCACAGTCAAGTCCAATTCGATAAACTATCCGCTGCCTTTATGCACGGGCCCCTTAGCACTACTTAGTACTTACACGTGCAAAGCTTGTTTATGATAACCACCGCATGGGCTAACATTGCAGTGAACGTCACGCCACCCCCTGCAGCAGGTCCTCGCTCGTCAATTTTCCTTCCTTCCTCCCTTCGAGAAAAATGTTCCATCATTAATAGACTCTAGTTTCAAATAGCTCATCGCATCGACACCAAGCGTTATTATTGTACGGTCTATAATGACACCACACTCTATATTGATAGCCGAAGCTATCATCGCTCTCAAAAGTCTGTCCCAGTGGCGTGCTTTGCAAGTGGAGCCTCGGGAAGACGAAAGACGCAAATGAAGATTTACGCAGATGGCGCCAGTTGAGTCAGGAACCAGGACAGAGCTGTCAATTTTCAAGAACTGAAGTCAGGTAGACCAAGTTCGAGCCCAGCCATTTCAACGTGAGCATCATGAGAAATGCTCTTTCCGTAACTCGGTCAATTTAGAGCTGATTCTCGTTTACATTCATCCCTAGTCACCAGCCCCTCTCGCTAAAATGATTTATCGCTTAGAATGTGAAGGTAGAAAATTAATTACATTGACTTTGTCCTCACTTTCCTCAAGTGCGTCTCAAGATTTTCTTCTTTATTCGCTAACCTATAATTATGGAAATCAAGTTACCGAACAATTAAAGATAAATAAGATGCTGTTCAACCAGTTGTAAATGTTCTATAAATTCATTTGGCCCAGATAAGTCCGTAGTCGAACGTCAAGGGACGAAAAAGCATTATTACCCTTCTGGCCAAAATCACCGCTGGTACAACCTCATTGAAAAACCATAGTAAGGACTTGCCACATAAAACTGATAAGCGACACTGATTAGCGGTAAGCTAGCCTAACACCTAAATAAAGTGAGGCCTACCATTTGTCCGGGAGTCGATTCTAGTAACCAAGCTCGCTGCTGGACTCTGTAAATCCACTGCATTCGCAACAAGCTTTTTTTGCACATGCAATGATTTGTCGCGTGTTGAAGTTATACGAAATATGACAAGGAGGAAGAATAAAATTTTCCCAGGGTTATTTAAGGCGGTAATCAGCTTCGCGAAACGAACTCGAAAGAGAATGAAGTTGAGGGCGGGCAAATTCCTCAGAACAAAATTCAGTTTGCTCAGTAAATCAGCTACACTGTATCCAAGCCATGTAGCGTTTACATAGTGCGAGCCGGTACCGTGGCTTGGAGGCGAGTGCCATAAAGACTGAGGTAATTCGGTTTTAATCTATAACCTTAATTATACTAGACTTATTGTACCAAAACACCTGACACAGATGCTAAAACCTGACCTATTCGAGTTATGGCCTCGAACCTATCGAACGTTTCCTATTCTATACAAAAACCAAGAGTATCCTAGTAAATTGCTAGTCTTCAAGTAAACAGCCGAACCAAGAGTGGCCATTTTAGAAATATGATAAGTCTAAATTTTGTAACACCGACTTAACCAGTAGGCCCTATTATACGTGGGACGTTCACCTTAAAAAAGCTTTGCAGTACGTTTCACTTGTTGTATAGCAGAAACGAGGACTTCAAGCCGACGTTGTACCGTTGAATGTGCTCTACCACGAAAACACGGCGTGAGCCGATCATCGTACTTTTGTTGAAGCACTTCGCGGTAAACACCCGCAGCAGAGGGTTACGAAACTCGCAACTGGGCTGGCATTGAGGGCAGCTGAGAAGGGCTGCCGTTGGATTCTGCAACCTGTTCAGTGTGGTTTGGGCACTTACCCGCCTATATTAGCACACAGTCCAACGACAGGGAAACTCACAAGGAAGACGCATAAATATAAACTCTGGCTTATATGCTTGCAGGGCCAAGGTGTTCCACCGCACCTATTAGCCTTTTAAGCTTGACTGACTTGATGTCGTTTTGTTCGTCCATTCAGTCCGGTTATTTCCTAATACGTTCAGTGAGCGGGTCGGCCCACAGCAGCGTCTACTAGCAGCAACAGTAAGAGCATGCGTGTGGTGTTTGTGTGGGTGTAACAGGTTTCTCTCCTGCCAATCTGTCGAGAACCAGCAAATTGGGGAAGTTGACTTGGAGCCAGTAGAGGCAGAAGATTATCCGAGGGACCTTGTTAATAGTAAAATGGGCCAAAATAGAGACGGTCGCTTAGTTTCCAACTCACGACGAAAAGAAAGGAGGAAGGGGCAACAGCAATAGCAGCGGGGGCATGCTCTGAGGTATGCGGGTAACGCGGACGCACGCCTCAGTAGCATTTGAGACAAAGGACGCGGCGATGGCGATCGCACTTGTAGCAAGAGTAACGTTCCGCCGTTTCTAACACAAGTCGGCTGCTTCCGTCCCGCCTGCCGCTGCTACGGTGTCGTGCTCTCCAATGTAAAGTAATCGAGATAGATAACAGCAGCGGCTGCTGGGTTTAGCGCCATAGACAATGGCCAAGCTGGCTAGCTGGCACAACTCGAGTCAGCAAAGTCAAAAGCTAACACTGAAAAAGCGAAATTCGGCGGCAGAATTACAAACATCTTTTCGGTAGAGTAGAGGTAATGGCAGTCAACCCATAGTAAAATAGGAGATAATCGCTACCGTACGAAATTAGAGATGATTTAGAAAACGACAATGAGAACGAGTTAGTGTAGGTATGGGATTCAGACTGATGCCATGGTTGTTATTTTTGCTGGAGGTAGCAGTGACGGCGCTAAGGGCCAGATTGCCTTTGATGTTGTTGGCCATGCGTGGCTACACGAGCGAATGATCAGTACGTAAAGTGATGACCACATCGGATTGCTTCGAGTACCTATTCATACTTACCTCTGCTAGTTGTATTTATTCTGCTGCGTAGGTGAAAAATGAACGTGCTGAAATTTTTACCAGGCTAAGATGATGAGGAACCATTTCACCAGCTCAACTGTACTATACAACCTTCATAATACGCCGTTAGTTTATCTAACTCAGATCCGTCTAATTATAATACCGGTATAATCGTAGTCCTTTGAATGAACGTGCTTGTATATTTTGCTACAATGTATTAAATATATTCATGATAAAGCGATAAAGCAACCAGGTGCCGAATGCTACCTAGTATAACTATATTGAAGCGTGCTCATTGCAGATAAAGCAATAACTGTACGTGGTTCACATAAACTCTTTCGTTCGTGTTTGTTGCATCATAGTCAACTACGTTCAAGAAAAGGCCGAAATTCTCTGTGCATTTCATGTGCTTGGCGTTAAATTTTTCCAACCTAACTTCGACATCTACAGTGGATTGCTTTCCAAGTTGACTAGATCTGCACACCTCTGTTATAGACATGTAAATTACACATAACTTATATTATGTATTCTAAATTTATAATCTATATTATGTAGTTTACCTGTGTATGCTTTTATAGAACAGACAATTTCCACCATGTTCCTCGCATCACTAGGCTCCGACAACAAACGGCCTTAAAACGATTGCACTATCGATGGTGAGGTTGTTCAGGATCGGATTTGGTTGACCTTGTAGAATGAGAGAGAAGATAATTCAGGTTGCTTTCAGAAAACTCCTGTTTTCGACCTACTCAGCTGGCTTTCAGTGGGCAGACATGCAAAACGCTAGCGACCGAAATTTTATTTGAGAAATGGCTCGGCTTGCATTGCTTTTTACTGCGATGCAAATCCGTATGCACGTTTATGCAGTATCATCGGTAAGTGACCTTGAAGCCATCGACTGCACGCAAAGTTATCGACCCTTCCAATGGTGCTCCCGTTATGTTCGCCGATCGAGAATAGCCTGCTTACTCCGCCTCAGTTCTAAAGAGATTGACTCATTTTTCCAGTACAGTCGAAACTATTTTGATACGTTTTAGAAGGACAATAAAGAAGCGGCGCGCTTTGCATACATAATTTTAGGCGCTGCGTAAAGACACATTGCGAAATATGAAAGTAGAGGAGCGCTTTCGGACGGTTTATATAAAAAAAACAGCAAGTATGTTAACCTCCTTTTATTCCTAAATGCAACCCGAGGTCTCAAGCAAAGGCAACCCATCCAAACCCTACCCCCCTAAGCTAACCCCTTTTATCCTTAAACCCAACCCGAAGGCTCAGGCCAAGGCAATTCCTATGCTTAAGCTATCCGCGCCTGTGCTCCTAACCCCAACCCGAGGCCTCAAGCGAAGGCAACTTATCCAATTTCTATGGTTAAACTATCCCCCCCCCCTCACTCTTATGCCCAACGAAGCCTCAAGCGAAAACAACTCATCCAATTCCCATGCTTAAGCTATTCTCC
>NW_019214957.1:0-37968 GCF_002532875.2 Varroa jacobsoni | reverse complement strand
ATATATGTGTGCGTATCTGCGTGCGTGTGTGTGCTGTGGGTGTGTCTGTGTGGGTATGCGCGTGTGTCTCTGTGTGCCTGGGCCAGCAGCTCAAAATTGGTGGAAAAGTTAGCACTAGCGGTCGTGCGTCGTTGATTGCGAAAGTGGGCCACCACCTTGCCGAAAGCTGTGATGCCTTCTTCATTCGTGTAGTGGTGCAGTACCGGACTATAATACAATTCCGTGTAGCTGCGTACCAGCGACTGTTCTCAGGGGGGCCGCGCCGCCATCACGGCCCTTGGCGCTCGCTCGATCTGCTTGCCGCCATTTGCCTTCAGACTTGCCCTCCATCAAGCTTTTTGTCGGGCCAGCCAACCGACCACTCCCGGCCGGTTCCCATATCTTACCCAGAACAGAACCAAACAGTTTATCGATGAGAAGGAATATTACAGATAAGACGAAGACGACAATAGAAAGGAGGAGAAATAAGGTCTGATTATTTTTTTGGCAGCGGCGGCGGCCGTTATCATCGACCACATTGTACTATTATATCGTTATCATATCACAGGGGCTACAACCGGCTAACTATTCGCCTCCCTATGCCTATTTCAAACTGTATGTCTCATATGCATATTTATCTATCTACAACGTAGGAAGTTCCTTGCAGCAGGCGAGAAATGTACGGCGAGGTTGCGGCATTTAGCTTTTGCTGCGGTTGACCAATAATGGCGGATGTCTATAGCAAAGGCGTAAGTATGGCTAAAAACAAAGTGCGTTATATATATAAATGTGTATATATACTCATACTAGCTAACATGTAACCAATACGTATTCCAGGGAGTCACAGATGGACAGGAAGAAGTAGTTCGAATCAATAGAATTGACATTAGGACAAGCATACGTTCATACAAAGGTAAACAAATTCGGACGAGCGGCCATTTATCGATCAAACCCCTTCAGTTATTTGGATAATAGAATTCTTTGCCGGATAGGCACGATGTCAACCCGGCAGAATCTGACTCGTATGCGTGACCACGTAAGCCATTATGCTACGACTGCTACAGTTCATATATTGATGGTAAGAAACACGTTACGGTCTGTCGACTTGTTTGACTGGAGCAAACAATTGATCGTGAGCTGTCTGATTTGTGCTAGAGATTCTACGACGAAAATGCTAACTACAGCGCGCCAAAATTAGAATTTCAATAAAAGTATTTAAGTAAGTAGAATTTTCAAAGAAAATTCTAAACTAAATTTCTATGACGAAATGAGGCTCCCAATCTTAGAGTAATACTAAACCAATTATCTATGGGAATAGAAAATGCAAATTTCAGGTACTTTGACTTTCCTTGAGGTATTCTTTCTAAACGTAGAGCGCTGATTGGCATCATGTTATTGCGCATAATGGCAAACGAGTTGGAAAAATATGTTTTTGAACTATTTCGCAGCCTTCTTATAATGCAGTATTATCATTACAATTACGGCAAGTGTGTAGCGGATGTTAATTAAGTGAAGCCTTACATAGAAATATGGAATTTTAAGGACAATCACCGATATTGTGTGATGCAAGCATAGTTTGGCAAATACTCTGACAAGAGCTAGGACAAAACTTAGCGGGTAAAATGTATAGTTATAATAATAAGGCAATCGGGAGAAAGATAAAAATTTTCTGTGAATTTATGTCCGGCAAACGAAGTTGCTTTTATTCATTATTATTTGCTTACTAATTATCCTGAATTTAAACATCGTTCCTGATATTCGGCTGAGATCGGGAGCGACCAAGCGACGAAATAATTTTGAAGATCTTGACTCAATTTATTATACTATATTTATACTATATAATAAAGTCGCCAATACATGCGTTATTCTTTAGGTTCGTAAACAGCATTAAAACATTTCTTAAATACTATTTAATCGCTCTGCGACTTTCTTCGTATATGGGTTGTCTATTCTGCATCAGTTTCACTCGATTATCTCTCTCGTGGATTGAAGTAATAGAATGCAATTGTAGGCTCCTGTGCCCCTGTACCATTTTGCGCGCGTATATATGGGTGTGTACAAGCGTGGCTACGGATGTCGTTGCATTTTTCATCTCCCATTATCTTTTACCGCGGCATGAACCCTATTTCCTATTATTCACCGTCAATGTTGCTTATAGTCGGTGCACTCGGGGTACTGTGCAACGCTGTAGCAGCAGTCTCGAAGCTAAGTTTGAAGGAAGTCCTAACACTGCCAGTGGCGATGATCTTGTGAAGTCTGTTTGAGTCGATCACTGTCCCTTGTTCAACTTTGACAACCAGCGGCCAATTGCAGTTACTGGAAGAGACTACTTTTTTTTTTCAATCACTTGGTGCTTGCAACTGCCCTCGACCTACGCCACCGACTACCGAACGCCGGTACCCTCTTGCCTTACCCAGGCCGCTTTTCAGATCTATAACCAGCTGCTGGCTGAACAGATTGGCAGTCATCCACTGACAGGCATCTGAGGTGGCGGCTTGTTTATGCCCCCTATGTCTGCGCATGCCGTGCGTGGTATCGGTGTGCTTCGTCTGCGATACCTCTTCGTAACAACAGACCTTCCTTCCGTTCGAAGGTATAGCTACGCATTCACTACTAGATATACAGCTGCAATACCACTATCATCATGACCGCTATTGAGGATGTAGGCCGTGCTAACGGTCGCTTTCCTTCTAACGCTGGACAGGAACTTCCGCTACCCTAGACCGACGGGAATTCTCTGTCTTCGATCTTTTTTCCGCGTTCGCTTGGTTTTCCTTCTTGCTGTCCTGTTTTTCAAGCAGAAACTCTGTCTTTTCTCGTCCTCGCTCTCTGTCCATTTCCCGCTCCGCCTCAATGGGGTTTTTCAGCCGGGCGCATCAAGCGAGCCGGCGGTAGGGAGTGTAGTTTTTCAAAAAGTGAAAACTTCGTTAGTTTCCTTAAAATCCACGGGACCAGGCGTTCCTGGCCATCAAAGCAGCAGTAACATCGACTAGACGCGAGGCACGATGCTCCTGTTGTTACTTAGGGGATGTTACAACCACTACAACGGCTACTACCATACTGCGGCTATGACGAAATCTCCTGCGATATCGGGGTATCATTGCCACCGGTGGACAGCGGTCTTTTGTATGACTCTGGATAGAGCGCCAACTATTTAAGACGATTTTTGCAAAGAGGATCAACTTCTTTCGTTACCCGCATGCCAGAACAGCCGGCACGCAAACTTCACCACACGGCTCATATACGACTAGTGCTAGTAGGACTAGCGGGGAAAGTCTTCGTCGTTCGTATAGGGCGCCACAAGGCTTGACTTACTCGCGTTGTCTGGCCATGTTTACTGCACAGATAGCGAGGAAGGCCGGTGGGTGTTTAGCCTAGCGCGAAATGATGATCTTGCTCATGATCGTTGTTATAATAATAGTGGACGTAGTCGTCGGTAATGGTAGTAAGTGACGGTGAAATACGCACAAAAAAAAGGAAAGTTTTTTTAAATCAACTCTTGGCTGTTTCCTCTGAGCCATCCATCGCCTTGCCTCCTTATTCGCTACTACACACTATGTTTATCGTCGCTCATAGGTCGTGAAACAAAACTAAGAGTCTATGTATACATGTATGCGTAATACCATCTACCATATATAACTGCACTGATCGCGGTCTTGAAAGCCGACAGACATAGCTTGCTTAGAGTGGGTACTGAATGACAAAGATGGCAGTCAGCTTAATTACATTTTAGATTTTCTGCTACTAGCATTCAATCTGCCTGGTTCGGTCGCTGTTCATTCACGCGAATTAAGCTTTGATAAACAATAAGGATGTAGGACCATCCCTGTGTTCAGGCTAGCTGGCCATTACAAACTTTTAATATATGTATGATAAGCATAAGATATTAAGACCTACCATATTTAACTATCCTGCAAGATCTTATCGCATAAGAAATCATGCAGGTAGAACTAACCCGGAATTTAATATGACGTATTAGATTTCTACATCTTATAGATCTGGACCAATGTTTATAATTTCACTCATGTCATATTATTAATTTATTGATTACTATAGGTAAAAAGGAATGCTTCAATTGTCCTCCATTACAACATCTTCGTATCAAGAATTGAAAATTCGTTTCTATTTTTCCCATACATTTTTTAATATGAAGTATCATTTGGGGTTGCATGGTGTTTAAGTTGCAGAAATCATTAGCTCTTTCAGCTGGAGATTCAGTTGTCCCTGAGGCTGCATTCTATTAAGAATTTTAGCAAATTTCTCTGGGCGAGATCACTACTATATTGAACACCCATACGTGGAACAAAGCAATAGCGATAGACTTTCATCTCATCATTGGCGACAGCGACGCTGTCAGTTCACAGTCACAGCTTGGAAATATGACTGGATACTCTCTGCTATCGCTGGCGTCATAGATGAAGCTCATTGGACCCCATCCCTCCACCGCCCTGGCCTTGTGAGGTCTTCGATGTTACGATCTGTGATTACGGGGGTGGGATAACTGATTTGAGATTGTGGACGTAGACAGACGCGGTAAACTAGGCTATTTGCACCGTTTCCGACTGCTTTAGAGCCAGCCTTTAGCGAGCTGGTCAACTCGGCAGATTGTTGCGCCTAGATTGTGTGTACAAAGGACGGTCAGTCAGTCACTCCAGACCTCTCCTCTGTCTACAGCGTAGAATGAACAGACACAATAGGCCTATTGGTTCCGACCTGAATGATCAGTTGCCAGCTGTGGTGAACTGCGCGAGCTATGGCTGAAAAAGAATGAGGGCAAAAAACGACTTATCCACTTCATTTTTGCCTATTTCCTTTTTCCTATTTCATGTCAGCTTGTTCGTCTATCTTTCTGCGTGTCCACCTGTCTCAGTTTTGTCCATTTGAAATGTTACTCCATCCCTGCCTGCCTGCGGGGGTGTAATGCTAGGCTCCATAGGCGGTACTGCACGCACTGGAAAAGGTGCCATCGTAGTACTATTTGGCAGAGTAGTAAGCCGAAGAACAGCCAGTCACTCGTCGCCCCTCAACACTCTAATATCGTGTGGGCTACACGGAAAAACTCGGTCTTTTTTTTCGCTGCTGTCATCTCGTCACTACGGTGTAAGCGAGTGTTATAGAGCCGCCCACCTACGACGTCACAAAAGGCGCGAACTCGTTCCCAGCGTCTGCCGTCATAACAGCACTCACGGCGGTGGTATCGCAACATGAAAGCGCCATCACAAGCAGTGACAGAGGCACGCTCGACCTAAGTAGTAGAATCAATACGCTCCACTCTAGATAGAGGACCAATCTGTTATTTTTTGAAAAATAGAAAAGCATCGCTTTCGAGTAAAATTCAACTCACTGGTTTGCTATTTATGAATGGATTAAATGCATTTTTTATTTTGATGTTTTTCAATTGTTTGCGCCGTTGTTTACAGCAGATGATTGTTCCCAGCTTTTAAGCAGTACTAACAATAACAATAAATAGCCTATCATCAGCTAGACAATATGTCTTAGACAGCCCACTAAAAAGACTGCTTCTAATTACGAGCAAATTATGCGGTGCTCACATGAAAATGGTCCCAAATTCGTTTGTTGGGTAATCGCGGATGGAGGTAGTAGGTGAACTTACTTCTTCGGACTGCTAACGTATCTGTAAGTACGTTTTCAAGACAGGACTACGATGATGATCAAAACTCATATACTTGTCGCTATGTCCTGTTGTTCTTTTTTTCATCTAGACCAATTCTCAATTTCTAAATCAAAACTATTACCGTTCCAGGTTTTCCTGCGCGTTCCTATTGCACGAATGACACGCCGGCGGCTGTTTATGTCATATTTCCGTATATTTTATGACTTACATATGTTGTGATCGTTATACGACGGCAAGGGATGCAGGGCATGGTGTAGCCTCTTCTTCGCAAGTCCTAATGTTTTCACCATGGGCACGCAGAACAACTTTTTTCTTCTTTTTTTTTAGTGAATCCGACCGAAGTTGCTTTCGTTCACTCACTCGAGTCGTTTTCGCTGATGGCTGCAGGTGGATCTGGCGGCAGTGGCCTGGACCAACCGCGACGGGACGAAATGCGGCTGTGGTCTCTGCATTTCGAGACGGATCGGGTCGTTGAACGCTTGCGAAGAGGTAAGCAAGCTGCCTAAGTTTTGTTGGCGGCTTCTGCCTGTTTCGTCGGCTGTTCTGTTGCAGCCGATCCAGTCAATGAATCTGTCACTGGTCCCTCGTAAAACGTTACTTACGACCGACATGCCGCCATTCACCGCCATCCGCGCGAGCGCCAGAGAGAAAGAGAAACTTAACTGAGAGCGAGCAGGCGGTCGGCGCTACTAGATGCTGGACGCTGTAGAGCAATCCAGACAGGTTTTGTGCGCGCTTTTTCCTCCTACACGATCAGGGCTAGTGGCAGGCCAAAGTACAGGCGTCTGCCAGCCGTCCCGTTACACACAACCAACGACAAGACGACATCCACCTCCTCTTTCGTAGATTTAACTAGGAAACGCAGTGAGGCCAAGTCGCTTTCTCAAGGGGAAACGTTTCCGCGCATAGAGACGGGCTCGAATAGAAGGAAAGCTGCTTCGAGCATTTACCGCCCGCCGCACTTTGCGGATTAGATGATACCTGAACCAGTACTACAGTTACCGCTGCTGCTGCTGCTACTACAGCTCTTATTGCTGCCGCTATCAACGACGGCATGACGAAACGAAGTAGACTGCAGGAAAAAGAAAGAAAAGGACGACGAAGTGGAGTAACTATGAGGAGAATCTGAAGAAGAACAACTGTAGCCGGTAGCCGTTGCGTTGTCAAGCCACACAGCCAAATGGCTCGCATGCATGTATGTATGTGTATGCGTGTGCTCTGTATTAGTAAGCCGGCGTTGTATAGCGATGTACGGATTGGCTATAAAGCTGAGAGAGCGAAAGGGCTCTTCATGCTACGAATGAAGATTTACGAGAGAAAAAAGAGGATAGACTTCTAACTAAGGAAAACGTAATAATGCCAAATAAGATGAAGACTGTTAGAAATTGAGCATTATTATTCAGGAACATCCAGGTACTAGAGAGAGGTCTGTCAGAACGGAGTAACTATATGGATTTCCCTAATGGTTGACACCGATGACAGTTTGATAGTACAAAGATAAAGAACAAACGAGAGTGGACGGATGTATTAGAGCTTGTTACTGGCACGTACAAACGAACGGTGTATGGCCATTTGCTTCAACTTTATATAACCACAGACACATTTATTATAAATTCCAATATTAACCTATTCTGTCGTCACTTCATCTACGTTCTATTGCAGGAAGCAGTCATCACGCAGCGGGCGTTGCGAATCGTACTTCTACTAGAATGCCACCGTCGCCTGCGTTGCATAGCGGCCTGCCGCCTTGCAATTCAGCTAGACTAAAATATGGGGATTTCCGAAGTCGCGAGTCGGCTCTTGACTTCGAAACAGCAAACCAGTAACATTATTTGGACACTTAAAGCAGTTAAGCCTCATTATCATTATCTCCCAATTGCAGACAGACACGACAGTTGTAGATGTATTTTCTCTCTATATAGAAATTCCTCTCTTCGTGAAATTTAGGTTACCCATTTGAACGGCCTAGGCGTCTTTGATGATACGCTAAAAACCTGGACCTCGACTTGAGACGGCATGCAACTTCTTCGACATGGATCGGCAAAGTAATCCTGTTTAAAGTATAGTGGTCCATCTTCCCGGTAGTGCAGCTGTTCATGACGGCCCGTAGGTTGGTGCAAAGTTGGCCCTAAAGCTGGAGCAAAGATGACATTACTTGTTTAGCTCGAACTCGGATTCTGCTAATATAATCACTCGTTTGCCAGAGCTCGAGATTGTGGACAGTGTATACAGGTTTGCTTCCCCTTTCAACACCGATGGCAAACTATATTCCTATGTACCTTAACAAATAATGAGATCAGTGTCAGTCGTCTTTGGCGTGTCCTACCGCAAATGGTGCTAATCAAGTCAGCGCATTTCTTCACTAGGGCACGGAAAGGACCAAGCCTGCACTCTCAGTTCGATCGAGTCTAGCGTATTGCACGTTTATGCTAGAAACTTCATGTGCCTGGTTAGCATCTGCGAAATCCGCGAAGGTTTCAACCTAAATGCTGTAACAGCTGGAAAAAGCCTCCTGGAAGCTTGGTAGTTTTCGAGAGAAAGCAGGCGCGGACGTTGAGCGTAAAATTTTCCTATATATATCTGTTTTCACGATGCGTAAGTCAAAATAAGCTTGCGTTACGTTTCGCAAGTACCTCCACGTCTCTTGTACGCTTAAAGTACGTAGTATCCATGGTAGTATCTTCCGTAAAATAGAGATAAGGCCGACCTCAGGTGACAAAACGATTCATCAGCGCTTTCACTAGTTCATGCGTATTGGTCGACCTATGTGCCACTTTTACGTTGCTGTTGGCAGACAAGGACGAGCGCCGTACAGCTCTTTGGCTTTACATCACACACAGATGTAGACACGTTTATTTATTATAGGAGTTAGGCATCACATTATATTGCTTCAAGCTATATCGGATTCCAATACAGCGCGATACTTTCGATAAGTTTCACGTAGTTACCCGAATTCACTGCAAGGAAAATTATAGCATATATTTTAACTTTAACTGTGGCACTTAAACATTTTGGAGTCTTCCCTAACGATTGAACTAGTTGAAAATTATTTGAAGCAGTATCTTTTTGAGACCAGTTTACTATGGCGTTTTGCATGTACACGGAACCAACACTCATATTAACGCAAATGGGCGACTTCGATGATGAATATTCGCTTTATCGAATTTCGAAATCGGACTCCTGTCCGCTGCTCTGCCTCTTAAATCCCCCTTTGTATTTCCTTAATGCACGAACTCGAGCGACAGCATCATCGCCATGATCATCAATATCAGCTACTTTCTTCTGAGGAACTAAGTCTTTTTTTCTATCCTCGTTTTCATCTCTCGCGTTGGCCAAATTGAAATTTGGAGCCGATTGCATCGACCGGTGGGCTTGCAAGGCTATCCCCCCGCTTGCCCGCGTTCATAGTGCCAGCAAAAAAAGAAGGAACATCGATGTCACGCAAAACAGTCCTTTCTCTTCTATTTTCTTTGTTTAGGTTGGACAGCCTCTACTCCCCACCCTGTACTTTCTATTCGGATACTTCAGTTACTTTGCGCGACTGTGGCAAACAAGATTCAATTCGACTTATATAACAAGCATTAAGAAATAATAAAATCAGCTTGCACAGTGTACGAGCACTCCGGGTACCTTTTTTTCGTCGGCGTAAGGCCTGGAGTCATCTAGCGAAGTAGTGGCACACTCAGGCAACCGAATTTAACCTCAGCAAACTTTGTAGCGTGGCTTGCCGTCCGTCCATCCAGTGGACCACCCCGTATTTCCAATGCTTGAAGCGAACGCGAGAGACTTATCAAACGAACCAAGCAAAGAACAACGAACTTGTCAAGTGCACGCATCCTCTACATGGCAGATGTAGTTCTGCTGCTGATGGTGATAGTTCTCTTGCTACCGCCGCCGCTACTGCCGCTGTTGATATTGATGCCCATGTTTCTGCGGGAAGAAACTGCCACCTCTTGCGAGATCCGCACGAGCTTTGTCGGCAGAGGGGGCTGCGTGGAGAGAAGGTTGGTGAAAGACAGAACAAGAATTAGCCAAACCCTTGGCAAAGGGAAACGCCGCAAGACGTAGTTGACAAAGCAGGGGTTTATCTAACGGAATGAGTAGGACAGAGTACTCGGGGAAGAATTATCGCAGAGAGTTGTTTGCCGGAGAGATCGCATTGTGCGTGACGGAATGGGTGTGGTAGGGTGGGACAGACTGAATGGGGGTGCGTTACTTGGAGACGATGACGAGTCGGTCGAAATTGTCGCCACTCGGCATCTTCTAAGGGGACAGAAAAGTGGGAACACTTGGTAACACAGCGGTAACATTGGCGGGCGAAACATAACCTTTAAGGAGAAAGCTGTACTAGTAACCGAGGCAGTAGTACTTCTTGTGGCTGTAGAAGAAAAAGATGAGAAATAAAAGAAAAAAAACACACGACGAACGACCGAGTGAGTAGGGGAGGCGTATGCGAGCCAACCTCGGTGGGGTTCCGATTGCCTCTGAGGTTAACAAGTCCGTTTTACTACCGCCTCGTAGTACCCAAACACGCTGACCGCTCCTATCAAGTGGTCTGAGTGCTGCTACTGCTGGTACCCCCGAAGTAGTCGTCCGGGAGGTAACCACGGCTCAAGCGGGCGGGATCGTTGCTTTTCCTGTGGTTCTTTATCCGCCCCGTGATACTGTTGCTGTTGCCACCCTGCAAGCCTGCTAGAAAAGACGAAAAAAATAAAGACGGGCTGACCAACGGCAAGCGATGGAACAACCAAACGAATCCAAGCAACGTGGACGACGTCAGAGAATGTAAGGAGCAAGACCAAGAAAACTCAAAAGAAAAGGACGACGGAGGAGAGCCACTTTGCTTGTGCGATTTGCTTTCTGTTCCTCGCAGTTCACTGCTTCTGCCCTCCAACTGTTTTTGGAAGCACCGACTGCTTCCACCACTTCTATCCGACCCACCCCCGTTAAGCTTTCACGGCCGGACGCGACCAAATCGATTGAATCTCTAGCTGTGTGTCGCTTCGCCTCGCTCTCAGCATAACGATATTCCTCCCCATAACATCACCCGTCACTCAGAAAAGGCTGGGAGGGGTTTGAGGGTAAGGGTCCTAAGAGATGTGTATGGCGGCGAGAGCTTGCAGTCTCTTGTAGTAACAGTTACCGCTGTTGCGCGGCAAGAGTAACTCGCTGCGAAAATGACGATTGTTTCAGGGAGAGGTGTCAGGGAAGTATCTGTCGCAATGAATCCTCCTTAACTACATAGGGTTGGCCAGTGTCTCGAGGGGATCAAATGTATATGCGCCTATTGCACCATTCATGATGAAACTGGCAGTCGTATTTATGCTAACAGGAGAAACTGATTAGTTGAAATCGCAATTTGGTACTCAGTAGCGGACTCTGGATTTGGTTGTAACTGATAGATGAATTAGTAATTTGCTCATAGTCGTAGTATATCAGTCGGGTAACATAGCCGAGTCATCCGCAAATCAAAAACAGCTTGAAGCTCAAGTCTGAGGTGGTGGAGAAATCGGAAGGACTCAGTAATTATGCTATTAGAATATGACAGATGTTGCCATTCCTTTGATTGTTCATTGCCTCAGTCCCTATATTAAGGGACATAAGTGTATATAAATGACAAAAACAAACAGTCTTTGTGGAGCGTCTGTTTCAGAATGTCCATTTTAAGCTGATGGAAGTTACTAATGAATTACGGTATTTGCATTTGGTACCTATTGCTAACAGCGACCTTGTACAACTTTTGTATACGATAAAAACACTCTGTATTTGTCCGATTTCGTGTGTTATTTGAGTTTTAGCGCTGACATCTTGATACTTTACAATGGTCAAATTCGTCCGATTGTCAGTGTTCTCGAACAGGTCTTGGTAAACCGTATGTTTATCACTTTGAAAGTCTCTTTTTCGTGATATTAGCTAACATTACGTTGCTAGTACTGTTTACGAGATCTACATATTTAATGATACGGTAGAGCTGGGGGCGCGTGGGGTCGCTTGCATCGACTCAAGCGATAACGACGGGATTCGATACTTTGTCCTCCAGCAGAAGCGCGTACGGTAATAGAAGTTATGAATAGCACGCTATAACGGCGTCACGGAACGAGGATACCTATTATTATTATTATTATTATTATTATTATCAGTAGTACAGCGTTCTTGGATTTATCAGAAACTCAACAGTTATACGAGAAATGAGATAACTCATTGGCTTGTAGAAAAAAAATCTACTTCTTCAAAGACTTCGACGGTTGAACTATGAAAAAACTGAAGCCAAAACCGATGTCTATGAGACAGCGTTACTCGCGGCCAGATCTTGATACTGCTAATACCTCAAAAAAATGTAAATCTAAAATTTTATCTGAAAATTGAATTTGATACCATTCGACTCCTCAATTCTGATTTGAAGTATATGAACATTTTACTTTCAGAACCACTATTATTAAACGGTGGTTAACTCATCTTGATTATGATAGTATTTGGAATTCTATGGCCACGTGGACCTCAATCGACTCACCCGAGGGAGATACGCTCATCGGCTATTCGTAAATGATCCTAAGATCTTTATATGGTAAGTTAGTACGAGGTGTTGCTAGACAATTGTTTGCAACTATATATGGCAGTTCGAATATACCCGCTAGTTTTGACGCCGGTAGTAACTATCTTCGCGTCAGGCACCGGCCCCCATAACGAAGACGAAAAAGGTACCCTAGCACGCCCATAAGGAACCATTAACGCGCTAGCCATTAAACAATAAATATGAAAGCTAACTGTCACCTCATTGCTATAACGACTTGTAAATACCGACGCAGCTGAAGCCGACCGGTGAGGAAGAAAACATTTGGCCACCTATGAACCAGCTGCCATGTCTGACATCCATAGACTCATCAGCACGCTGGAGGGTGGTTGCTTTAATAATCCACAGTATTTATTACAAAAGCAGGTCTAGATAATAATAATGACAACAAGAACTACACCGGTGCAAAACTATGGGCCAAGTTAGTGATCCTCGCTGTATACCGCGAAGACACGCCATCTTCTCGTTAGACGATATTAGCCAACGGGACGGCTGGGCACCTCGGGCAGGCCAAGGTGGCGCGGACTGTAGGTGGCATCGAAACAACCGCTGCATGTATCTCCTGCGGCGACTAAAAATAGGTAACGATGAAGACAGAGTTGTCGGCGTCGTTATACTTTTATTACTGCTATTAGTATTACAGCCGCATATGTTAAGCTCATCATACACTCCAACAAATTATACATGTATACGCCTCAACTGAAGGACGGGGTCAATCCTTGAATATGTGTATTGTGAGCTACTCGAGCCTGTGCTGTACGACGGCGAAACCATCCACGGTAATTGTGAGGTTGTCTTGTAGACGATGGTGTTCATTGTAGAGAAAGCTGTATAATAAAGAGATATGAGATATTCTATACTGCGCTTTATAAGTCTGTCAATAATACGGTAATTAAACATTTTTCTACATGTAGTGTACCAAGAATTTGTTGAAGCTTGCTTTACCCGCCATTGTTCTCTGCACAGCTTTCTCATACACCGTTGCGTATCAATATATTGGCTCGTATCATTGACAATATAATGATTTTGAATAATCCAAGCCTTTTCATGCGCACAACGTAACGATGATACCAATCATTACAAAAACAACGTTCTTCTTACGTTAAGTTTGGTGGAAACTAAGCGCCACAGAATAATTTCTTCTCCATCAATATTCAATTATCGTTTTCCTTGAAAAAAAAAAAAGGTCGCTTCTTACCTTCGAGGCATCCATAGGGATGGGATATCATAGCATTATTTTATGTCTGACGCGCAGCTTCTCTCCTCAGTAGACAGTTTACCTAACTGACAGGGCCCTCACAGCGCGCTGCCTTGATGATATACGGCATGGCGAATACGTGCCAGTACATGCTCTTTGTACTGTCAACCTTTCCTTTTATCCAAACCGGTGACCGACACAAGACTGTCGCTTGGGTGTATTTCAGGTCACGCCACCCAAAACGCCGCTCGCGCGTAGTTAGTACTGGACCAGCAGATGAACGAGTCAGGGATAAATACAACACGAAAAACAAAAAAAAAAAACAGCAGACATTGGATTCATGTTATGATGGGAACCTTGGGTAATTTTGAGCGTGTGGATGGAAAGCTGGCTCAGTCGGGCCACCGCAACTAAAGTGTATTGTAATAATATGCTGGGTTACAATGGAGTAGCTGCCGCGCTGCCATAATAGTGGAAAAAGCAAGTGCTTCAGTGTCGTGTCACTATGCATCCAGCTACGAACTATACACCGGTAGACAGAATGACCACCCATATAGACTATTCAATGAGCCAAGCTGATGCTACTCTGCGGACCTGATGAGGACGATGATATTGATTGTGCAGTGTATTACCCAAGTAGAAAGGGGGGCAGTGCCGCAAGAGGCCTAATAGCTTAGATAGCCGATTAGGCTAGGCAACGTCTAAGAATAAATCAGGCCCTCTCTTCCGCCCAGATCCATCCATCCATCCATCCCCCCCGCCCCCCGTGAACGATGGGGTCTGGCGACCGTGGCAGTAGTCACACGGACCCTCTTGTCCGCTTGCCCTACTTTAACAACTACTTCAGTCATAGAAGGATCAGCATGCTCCTTTGAAGTCTGTGCCTTTGTCTGAACGCCTCCCTCTTATTCCACTGAGCGGGCCCTATGTCTGCGCACAGTGTCCTTGTCGAAGGAAACTGTCCTGAAAACGCACGCAGCTGCTCACTGCTCGTGGTTTTCACTAAACAAAGAACGAAAAAAGCAGCTATACAGGTTCCATTGCTGCTACCATAGGAATCGCTAGGCGAACCTAAGGCGGAAGAAGACAACTGTAGACAAAACAATATGTGCTGGTACGTAAACAGCATTCACTAAGATCAACGAAGCCTGTCTCTTACGACCATCTATGAGATAACCACGACATAAGCAGATGTCATAAACATAGCGCAAAGCCTACAAGTACCTATTGCAGTTCTGCATATTTCTTATAATAGTTATGGTAATTCAGTTTCTGCAATTTAATCATATTGTATATTTAATTGTATGAATTTTATACAAGCCCCAAGGCCACATATCGACAGTATATAGTTAGCTACACAAGTTCAAGCTAGGGTTTAATAACAAATATCGGTCGTTATTAGCAAACCTTGAGCGAACTACTGAGGATTAAAGATCCGAAACGTTTACGATGTATGACTGTCCGAATGATCCTTTTATAAAATGTGTCATGGAAAGCTAATCTCTATGACCAGCCATGCGTCTCAACAGATAATAAGTGCTGCTCACTACAAATGCATAATAAGAAAATACGTTGCGTAATAAATTGCAGAACTAACATTTAGCAGGTGCATGATCTTGAGGTATACATCAGTCTCGTTGACATGAAGCCACTGGATGGCCTCACGATGAGGTGGGAAATAACGGTTGTAGTGACTACTGCAATTGGTCTTATCACACTTACACAATAGCCCCCAATTGAATAGTGCGTTTCTGTTTTTCCCGTTTGGTAACAGCGCTATCATTCGTATATTTTTTTTTTGATTAACGAACACAGTCCTATCCTACTAAATAGAGGAATGACGACGGCTCACTAGGGATAATCATCCGGGGCTTGCCCATCCTGAAGGACATTGTTTACGCGTTCATTGCATTTCGGCGCGCAATAATTATTAGATCGAACAATGAGAATGACATAAACAATATATCCTCAAAGTATTCTCTATGAAGTCTATGACTCGTGAACGTGTATATGACATTTTAAAGTGATGCCGTTATAACAACCCAACAAATACTACAGTTCGATTTTACTGCTTGTTAACTGGTTGGTATTACATGTCAGCAGTAGGGCAGATGAACTTCTCTGTAGACTATTCAAAGAAGGATTGGATCACAAAAACAAAGCATTAATGTTGATGTTGTTGTTGTTGCTGCTGTTGTCGACGAATTGACGAAACATCATACTTCCCCAGGGAATTGTTGAGAAGAGGTAGCGGGCCACGATGCTGCCACTACTACGGCTGCTGACTACCACTGAGGCCGCTACCACAGCGCAAAATGGGCTGCTCGGTGGTCGGGTTCAAAGGGAGTAATCCCAGAATATGGGGAAGAGGCTGAACCATAGGCTTGAGGAGTCGATCGGTTGGTTGCCCGCTTACCTTGTTTGAAAGCGACAAAGAAATACGAAGAACAAAATGTAAATAAAGCTAATTCTCGGCCGACGACAACCTCCAACCACTCCATGAGCATTTCGTCCGGTCAGGGGACAGACAGACGGTTCGGATGGCTGTACCACGGCAACTAACGCGATGCGGGCGAAGAGGGCTTGTTCAATCGGCGACAAAGAAGAGAGATCTTCGTCGAGGCTGAGAGTGTTCGCTTTGGCTGTAAGGTAAGAGGTGAAGGGATGCGGAGTGCGGGGGGTATGGGATCAGAAAAGGGGCTAGTCCAGAAACCCACGCGGGTAAGCTCCTAGTGAGCTCATAAATAAGGCGAGCGAAAGAAAGAATATAGCACTTCAATTACTATTATAGGCTGCTGTTGTACCGTTGTAGGCTGTCTAGCTAGAGCTTGCTTGTTTGCGCGGCCGAACAAGCTTTCGGCGCGGCGAGGCGGCAACAGCGCAGCTTCTTACAGTGCGCTGTGCGTTGCGCAGCGTCATTGTATACGTCCTTGCAGGCTGACGACTGCGAGTAAAATAAAGTGGAGATGAAAGGAGATAGGGAACTGGAGATAAGAAGCTGAGAAAGCCGAGAAGGAGTAGCACAATAAGTAGCAAATAACAAGTGTGTCTGTTTCTGACTATGTGTTCCGTCCCACGGATGTCAGTAGTTGTATAATGAAGCCCTGGGGACAACGAAAAAGAAAACAGCGAAAAGGAGACTTCAAAGAAGCTCATGAGCTCTCAATTCTTCATGCGACGAACGATGAAGGGTTGAGAGAAGTGGAGCGTCAGTGCAAACTATGGATGAGAAAAGCTGTGAGCAGCAAGGAGAGCGCGACGGTCCGGGGAAGGGGCGCAGCCTTTTGAGGGCAAACCTAGGGACCGAAGACTGGGGTTTTGGTTGACGATGGCGGACGAGATGGTTGAACTGCAAGAAGACGAATGTTTTTTTCTTTATCCAACAACTAGCAAGTGCTTTTTTCCATGGACTCACTTTCGTTGGGGAACTCACTCACTTCGCCCTTGTCTCGCATAGCCCCTGGCTGACTCGACTCTGTGCCGGGGGCAAGCAAGCAACCCGTTGTTCGCATCGGTCCCCGGTAGACCGTCACTGCCATCGCCACACTGGCGCCCCTCCATTTCGACATTCATGCTCTGCTTGGGCGAAACACCGCGCAATGAAGCTGTAAGAGATGCCAAAAAGGAACGGGCACTTCTAGACAAATGCGGGGAACTTCGCGGCAAATTTAACTTGAATCGTAAACAGAGATCTAATGGTGAACGGGTACAGATATGTCTTATTTAGAGACAGGGACAGGCAGACGAGCTAAACTGAGTGGGGTCCTAAAGGGGCCACAACGAACGACCTGCAAGGCAACAATAACATGCTTATTAGGTCGTAGACGGGTTGCCTACGAACAGACGAGATGGAAGAGATTCTGGGCGAGAGCAGAAAAAAGGAAAGTAAGTGGGAAAGTGGAAAGGTGCTATAGAATATGTGAGAGACGGAGGGCGATGATGTCAAAAAAGCAGCCGACATCGGATTGACCGGTAAAAGCTACATGCAGCCTCGGTTGCCATTAAATCTAGCGGACACTACACGATTACTTTGTACGAACAGTGATTTTGTACAATACAACTCACCTGCTACGCCACCGCCCGTGCCATTTTTTAGTTTTTCAAAGGCTGAAAAATTATTTGTATTCTAGGACCCATATCACGCCATACGGAGGATACGGACGGGCAGCGCTTTTAGAAGAAATCACGTGTTATCCCCGAACGAGGAATCACCTTGGTATATGGCATTTTTTTTTTTGACACTCCCTTCGATCTCTCAAGGGAGTGTCAAAAAACGAAACTGCTGACGGGTATAGACGCACCTTTGCGCTAAAGGACACGAATACATTTTTTTTTCCTTCTATCTACTTACGCCGACGTCGTGAGCCTTTGAACGTTTCTAGTAGTACAAACAGGGAGCAATGCGAAAACCAGCCACACATTTTCGTCGTGGTAAATGTCTGATGCGCAATCGTATTTGATATCAATTATTACAATTGTACATACCGGCTGTCGTGACAGAGGCGAAACGCTTATCTCTAAAGGTCACAGTTAATATAGGCCGGTCTATCGACAGTGCACTAACAACAAAACAGGTTTCCGTAAAAGTACGCACAGTTCGCCTTAAACAGCGAATAACACACAATTGTTAATATGTACGCATGTTTATAAGATTTCTTTGATCTTGACATATCAGCCAAGAGTATTCTCTAAGTAGCATTATTTTGCCGCGAATCCTCAAAATCGAGTTTTGGGATTTAAAACAGCTACTTCCAACCAAGGAATCGTGGTTCACGAGTCTAGATTCTCAGCAAGCGCTACGTAGAGAGCTGGATAGTTGTGTCTTTTTTGCCTTCGGCCAATAACGTCCGCTAGCCAAAGCAAGTTGATCATACTTGTTCAGGGGGTTATTGGCTACCCCAGAACAAGAAACTAGCTGAGCCACATGACGGATTACTAGCGAAAGTAGACGCAAGTAACCCTTCGACCCTAATCTAGTCGTTAACCCATCGGCGTTCATCGCAAGTGTCTTGGTACATATGTGGTCAGAAGCCAACGACAGCATAGAGAAATATGCTACTTTCACATTGGTTGCTCAGTGTATCTTGTCCTGGCGTTACTTAGTCCCACGTATCTTGCTAGTACATGATAGAAAATCCCAGCAAGATACGTGGGAACCCGTCTAAGCAAAAGAGATGATTTCCTGTAATGATGCCGCGTGATTACCTTGTGCTAGTTATTTGCGTTATGGTTTACTGCTATCAGGAATCATCGTTAGTATAGTTTCAGCTATTCGTTTGTAGATTTTGGTACACTTATGGAAAGATCAAGTCACGTGAATATTGCCTTGTGGTTTCCGGTCTTGATGGTTTTTCTTTTCTATATTCAAAGATATTATTGGTATGTGTGACGGAGCGAGCACGTCGAGTAGGACTCGTACATTTATCATAGCTACTAGCTATCCAATAATTGACTCCTTCTAAGCAACGGGTATCTGCCCGCCTAGACAAAAACCCACGGCTTAGTTGTTCCGCCAAGCTCATCCGCTATTAATGACAGATAGGCCGTCATACTGGTATTTATTTCGCTACATCGACGTGTTGTATTAACAAGTAAGTTATGGGCTTTCTGCACAGTCGCAGCATATAAAGCTTCAGTGAGACACAATGCGGTAATCGTGGGAGCTAGGCAAACGAAGGAAAGCCCCTCTATCCATCTTCCGCATTTTCTGTTCAGTGCATAAGTTTAGACGGCACTAGTATCTGTGGTTGATTGTATTATCTCTATGCCCTACTCAGCACCTCATTAGTAAGTTTCAATAGCGATTTCGTTTGTTTCGTACTTAAAACGAGGCCTAGGTACAATTAATTAACATCTATAACGATAATGAGATCTTTTATTCCTTCCTTAAACATGCTATTACTTTTACATGATTTTAAAATAAGCAACGAAATATTTTGAAGGGTTAAAATCATTGGTTTTTGTTAATAAACTATCCCATTTTTTTTTTCAGGTATATCTTGCCTGTGTCAGAGTAAGTAACAAATGGAGCTGGAAAGATCCTACGCTTAAATGGAATTTGGAACGAGGTAAGTAGGAAATAACTTAAAAAACTCAGAAAATGCCCAACTCAGCGCTCAAAATTGATATTTAAACAACAAAAACAAGAAAGTATAAGGAAAAATGATTAACAAATTGGTAATGATAATGGATAAGTTCTCAAAAATTAATAATACATAATACTACTAAAGTTATCGCATCTTTTTATTAAAAAGAAAACTTAGAACTGCCTGTACTAGTGCCATTTAATTGACACCGTTTTTCTAAATATCATATTTTTAGCATCGTGTGTTTTGATCATAAGCTTCGGTGACGTTACTTTCATCTGTTTTTTTCTTGACAGTTCAATAAAAACTGATCAGTCAGATATTATTTTTGCTAAATCGGTGATTAGCGCATATTTTCACTATCATCATCATCATCATCGCAAAAAATAAATCCGTTGGGTCAAGGCCGTACAAACAAAGAACTTGTATTACACTATGTGCGTACTATGTGTCGGATGTGATAGGAATAATTCAAGCGCGACAATTATGTAATGCTATTACTTCATCAAATTCTCTGGCCTTTCATGGGTCTCCTCCATTGGTTCCCCCTTCTCTGCCGCCATTTCCAGTATCCGGGTGATGCTCCCAAATGTCTTCCAAAATTATCCGATGGGTTTCTCCTTTGCTACAGCTTATTCGAACGAGATGAGACGGTAGTTTGTGCAATAAAGGCTTTAGCATAAACTTGGGAATTGCATCCTACCTTGGCTGATGGCCGTCTTTGCACACCGTTTCCGAATCGGTCTGTAGCAACGGGGGTAACAGTAACAGTTGTCGTCATCTTATAGTGTTATATGTCAGCAATAGTAATGGGTTCGCAGTGGCATAGGTAGCCAGCCATAGAGACGCGCTCAAGGCGAAAGCCATTGGTGAACTATTGCTGTTGCGGGCCAAACTAGGAGCTAGTGCACGGGCGGGTATAAGCATCCGCATTGGCGTCATCGTGCAGAGCAACGAGGCCCGAACTGCCCGAAAATAATCCCCATGATGATGCCACCGAAGTAACTTGCACCAGATCGCTTGGAAATAGCACGCTATAAAACCGCCTCGAGTTCACTCGACGCTGCCTATAGCCCCGATGTCGGCTGCGACTGCTGGTACTTCTCGTGCTGCTACTTCAGCTGAGACAGCTCAACTGTGGCGGCGATCGCGGAGCAACGGCAACCGAAGCCTTCGCTGCAGGCAGTGATATGGGTTCGCGCAGCTCATACACGCGGCAATTTTCTCGACGCGTTGCGGGTTCCAAAGGAGAATTTTATTGATTTTAAAGCACTCCAGTCGGCGAGCACCAGACGCCCGCGCTCCTGAGCGCCTGTTGTGCTAGACGAGTAGAACTCGCAGGTAGAAAGACACGAAGCTAGGGCATAAACCGAAAGCTACGTCCCTTGCTTTTTGCAACTCGAACAAAACCTATAGGACGACTGCCGACATATATATACACCACACTCACTACTCAAGTTTACGTCGATTACCTTGGCTTTTACATTGCAGGCTGCCCGAACACACGGATCCTGAGTGGCCTAACCTTTTTCAGACGTGTTTGAAAGTGGATGGCAGTACGGGGGCCAGATCTATCATGTACGAGCACAGTACAACACTGTATTCAATAGTAAAGGAACACTCGATGTACATGGCACTTGATCTATTAGTAACGTACAACAAAATCAAATGCGCTGGACTACTTCGAATGAAGTCAGCGATAAATAGCGGTAGCCAAGGATGGCGAGGTAGATTTAGGAGAAACAATTCAATTGCGTAGAGAAATTATTGGTTGTATAGGCGCAAGGACGATGCTTCAAATGACTGGCCTTTCATTTTGTGACCATAATAATCCCATCTTTATCTGGATCGGTGATCCGTGTCTCGACCTGAACAGTCTCACAGGTCGAGTTAAGCTGCGAGCATAATTAGAGAATCATATTTGTTTCAGTTGGCGCAAGACGCTATTGACCCTATTCAGTTCACTGTATCTCCATGCGTATTGGCTATCGATGCCCATACCTTACGCATCCCAGTGGCTGGTTCACGTGCCGGCACACGGTATCTATACAAATGAAGAGAATTGTCACTTTGTCAGCAGATATAATTCAAAGAACAATACAACGACCCAGCCAAATCATGTCAACAAACCCCTTGCGCCAGCGTGTTTCGTGCTTGCCGCAAACTGCTTCTAGTACAAGGAAGCTGAGTTCCTCAAGAACAGATATATTCCTCGTATCAATTATACTATCGTCAGCGCTATGTGCTTTTTATATTAAGCACTTTTTTGTAGTTATTATTAGATGACCTGTATGATGCAGTGCAATAAATTATCTCAAGTTGCCTATTAAAGTCTGCCAATCTTTTGCAGGGCTAATATAGTCGACTCTCGGTATTGCCCATTCCGACGAGTGAGACCCAAGGGTTAAGTTGAGTGGTTGTTCACTTTTGTACATTAGGGTTCGTGTCCTGGGCTGATGTGTCAGTCCGGGTGGGGTTCGCACATGATCATCGTGTGTGGTTTCCCACAGTGAAGCACTTAAATTTAATCTGGATTGGAGGGTAATAGTTGTTGACAGGGAAATCATTGCCTTCCGGCGCTAAGGTGATGCAGTTAGGCGTATAAACTACGTATAGTGGTGAAACTGCAACAGGATCGAGGCAGAAACCAAGTCGGCCATCACCGGAGGGTGTTGGCTGGGTGTAACCGCTTTAACATACGGTTTCATATAGTTAGAGGGCTGTCTCGGGTCTCGCGGGTAGACTGACAAACCCAATAGAAGGGCATGGGGCGCTACTCTGCTGGGCAAGGTCGATAGAGAGCGACAGCGCTCTAAAACGATGACGACCTGCCGATACCTCCTCTGCAGGGACCACCTGTGGATGATGACGTACCTATATAAATCCTAGCAAATCTTTGCATTGTACAGCCTGCAGACTGGCTATAGTGCTTGTAATTTTTTTAATCAAAGAGAAATTTAATTCTAAGTAGTTCTGTTTCCGTTAATTAGCTAGTGACTAATTTAATCAAAAGTAGATCTATTTAGTTTAAGACATATGATGCTGATTTGATAAGATGAACCTTTCAGAGTGCCTGAATCTGACTAATTTGCTCTTCTAAGGTCCTTACGTATTCCGCCTCGTTCGAGCCTACAATAAGCTGTGTAGCCTCTTAAGGAATCTAGTTCTCTGTCTTTAATTACTTCGATACTGCGTATTGGCCTCGTACGAGCATTTTTATCCATGGGACGGCAACGCCATGTCGCTCTAACATAAAGACTTTGGCTTGTTTTTCGTGCTCACGTCGTTTCCCTAGCGTGTTACAAACAGTTTACTGTTCATAGCACACTAAGGAAATCACGTGACCGTAATGTGGGCGGATACCGCAAAACGCCAACCGATTGCACTCTAAATCTTTATGTTAGAAAGCTTGGAATAAAAAAAACGCGCTATTGTTGTCAGTATTCCGAAGGCGTTTTGAAAAAAACATCTTCGGGAGACGAGGCCGAGAGCCCTCTCGCCTACGAGACAGGACTGGCCTTTCCCCGGTTAACCTTCCGTTCGTCAAACTTACCATGTTAGAGTGCGTGAAAAGCATGAATTCGCAGTACAATGTATTGATATATAGGTAATTTGTAAAAAATGAATTTGATAAGTCTCTTTTGCACTCGAAAAACGGGTAAATATATGGAAAATATTATGCTTCCGGATTTAGTTGTATGATGATATCAGACTCATATCTGATATTCTCAAACGGATGCTAACAACAAATTTATCTTCAGACGAAAAGAAAAGATGACATAGTCACAGATCAAGGGGTTGCTTTTCTCTTGACATGTATAACAGATAATCTAAATCGCAAAAAATAGAAAATTGGGTTTTCTGAACATTGGCATAAGAAGACGCAAATGTAGATGAAGCCATGTCCGAAGTGAATAGCCCATAAGATTAAAGTCCGAAGGTGAGAGACGCTCCTATTAATAACATTGTAATAGAAGAGTGAACAAAAATGAGGGCAGCCCGGTTCTAACCGTTATCTAAAAAAATTCATGGTGGGTAATGATTGTTCAATTGAGAAAAAAATAAATGCAAATTAATCTAAGAAAATTATTAAAGCAGAAAAACAACTCAATAGCATTTACATGGTGCGCCGATACCACTTGTATAAATTTCCGGAACGTAGGGCTTGTAATAACGGATAATGGAAGACGAGACGTAATAAAATAATCCTAACAATATAATTAGGAAGTTTGACTGAAAAAGTAGAAGGTAAAGGCCTTTCAAATAATAATCGTTCAGCAACAACTAATTGTAGGTAATAAGCCTAAGATGATAATATGGCTGTATCTAGGATCTATTGTGCTACGTGATCGTATTCGTTACCTTCTCTTGGCATTCTGTTATCACAAAACATTGCCAAATTCGCACAATTTTATGGTAGTCCAATTAGTTACCAAAACGACCTATTTGCTAGCGGTTTATTTTTCAATTTTGTATAAAGTAAAATTGCAGGACAAAGCCTTGATTCCTGATCGTAGCAAACTGTGCCATGTGTCGGGTTTAGTCTGTTAAGGAACTCAATCGGCTTGTTCAGATGCCCGACAATGAAATAAACGACACCAGGTTATATTCGCCATGGTCTATGGTTGCTTAAGAACGAAGTCGATACGTACCTTTGAGACAGTTTGAGGTGTTACAGAGCTATACTAGAGACATTAATGTATATATATATATATATAATATTAAATAAATGTTAAATAGCCGGAGATTATAGAAAAACAAGCAACAGCTGTCAACTGCGGTCGACTGCTTTAAAGGTTGTCCAAATAGATTTTAGACTGAGGTATTTCCTGATATATTTTCTAGCAGTTTCTAGCTACAATTTAGTTAAGTGTTTGAACTCTAGACGACATTGAACGATAAGGACTATAAAGCTATATTCCTAGATGCTGTTGTTTAGGCGTCATATAGGCAAAATAGGTATAAGCACGACTGGACTAGGTGGAACTAGGTGGCATTTGGCGAGTGATGTGCGTTAACGAGATATGATTCGACATGCTGAGTCGCTTGGAAGGACCAGATCGCGTCCGCTTACTGACATAATTTGCTAACAGCTGCATATTTGGCCTACCAGCTAAACGAACCGGGGCAATAATACCGTTAAGCTGTATAATACTGAATAGCACGAAACAGCATAGTATATATCCAGTATAATGATCTTAGTATCTTAGTACACTGCCACCCAGAGAGCAGGAGAACAGAATCGATACGGGCTTTGCCGTATAGTCTCGAAGACCGTTTCGGTTGTGGATTTTTGAGATAGTTGTCCCGAGACTCTATGCCTAAGACGTATAAGTCCACGTACAGGATACTCGAGAAATTTGCAAATTTTGAGTTTTAGAAGTTTTCAGATGTTAAACTTATGTTTGTAACGCGTTCAATTGAAGCGCCTCCGATTCTCTTTGACATGGAAAAAAATTCTGAGTCCTAGGAAAGTTACAGTTGTAAGGCAGACGAACATAAAATTTGATTCTAGCTTGTTATGTAATACGATTATACCACTATAGGATGACTATATGACGAGTGAAGCATAGCGTTTCTTAGAGCGAAGCGACTTGCTAACCGCGCTTCTGCGGTACACCTCTAAGTTTAGAATGCCGTTAAGGACCCTCGGCCTTCATTTTCGCAATGTCTAAGGCATTGCAATATGGCAAGTATCATAGTTACATTAAACACACTGCCTATCACACTGAATATATCGTGATGATTTGCTTTTGTTCGTTATTATACTTGGCCTCTTTCCCCTGCTGCTTTAACACAGACATTCCGCATAGCCATGAATCCATACAAATAATAATTCACACAGACATTACAATAGGTATCTACATATGCCTTGCTATGGAAACATTTTTTAAATTGTAGAACATCCAGAAGGTATCGCAGGCATTCTTTCTAATATTCGCTTAGACTTGACAGGGGACTATTTGACAACAGCCAACCGCTGGATTCTTATCGATTGGCACCAGATAGTTTGATGTTTCGAACTTTACATCTGGCATTGTCGTTAGATGGACGGCTGGCTTCTAGTACGAAACGAATCGTGCGTCTATGCCCGAGTTCGAACCTAGATCATCACGTGTCCCTTGAGCTTAGCTGCAAACACGTCCTCACGGGGACCTCAGCTAAAAACTACCATAGGCAAGCGTACATAGTCAAACACGGAAAAAACTATCATTAACAAAAAAAATCGACATTCCTTTCAGCCGTCGAACTCTGGTGGCTAATACCAGCTTGTTGGGTTCAAGAAAACGAGTGTTTCGATGAAATCAACAACAGGTCCAGCAGTTGTTACGGCGATGCACCAGCAGTATCAGTCGGAACAAACCGCGTATACCTTTTGGCTTCGATCGATGGCACTGCCGCCGGCGGCAGCGGCAATAGTTGCCGTGCTTTCTTATGAGGGCGCCACTGTTGAATTTCTCTTTCTTTCTTTCTCACTTTCTTTCCTAGCTCGACCTCTCTGTCCTCCCTCGAAAGGCGCCTCGTGCATGATCTCTCGCACGTTCTCTTAAGGACGAAACGGGGCCTAACCGGCTTGGATTGGAGTTCTACGCAGCTGTGGCAGCAGCTGTACAGCGGACAGCTGCTATCGAAGTAGCACTGCTCAACTGTAGTGGGGGCAGCAGAATATTTCGAACGGTTGCGTTGATGGGTTCTTCCCCAACTCGTTTGTATCGGAGGCTGGAAGGGCCCGTGGATGAGTTCCTACCATCCCTCGTCCAGCGCTGGTGTCAGCTAGCACCGTTGAGGGAAAGGGTAACTGTTTTGGGCTAACACCGGCCTGAAACGGGGCGCGCACACTGATAATGCTGGGTATGTGTTACAACGGCGGAGACTACCTGCGTATGCTAGCGGGGCCCACTAAGAAATGGGTATAGGGTTGTAGAATAGATAAGCAAAGCAAAGCCCCCAGGGGTGAAAATAGGGAAAATGACTGCTGTTGGAGACCGTGCTGATGGCTCCTTGGAATTTCTATCATACGTGCGTTGTTCATCGTTTATCGAGTTAATACGAGCTCTCACCGGAAACGAATTCTGTAGCGGGAAGATGATGCTGTGGTGCGTCGTGAAGCATATAGTTGCAGTTAGTGTGACCATATAAAAGATGATTTATTGTGCACATTTACGGCTAGTGAGTACGAACGTATCGACACCGCGATATGGGCAATATAGTATCACTATATACATTTATTTTGATCTCGTATCGACACTTAACAGAGTATCTATTGATTTCTATATTGTACATGTACGCTTTTGATATGCATATGTGTTATAGCGCACATAAATTGACGAGTCAGATTTTCTCGTGTACTGTGGATAGATATATTTTCGTAAAATTTTGTCCCCTGCGATCACGTGCAGATATTGCAAAACCTTTACTCTGTCTACATATATATCTCCTATCCATTCTCTTTTATTGTGTTCGTCATAGCTCCTTCGCTGTTGTTAGTACGTGTTAGGTTGTACGCTCTGATCAGACCTACATATTGAAAATAGAGTTGCCATTACTAGTGCCGCAGCTTCTAGTCTCACTGCCTGTCGGGGCCCTTGCTGTGGAGTTGCAGCAAAGCCACCCACTCAGTATCACTATGATTATGATCATCATCATCATCATGGACATTTATTAGAAACAGGAAAAGTTCTAGCCCATTACTAGGGGTCCAGGGACTGCATCGTGACGAGAGCTGACGCCTCTATTTTTAGCGTCGCCTTCCAGCTGGTGCGGGCCCTAGGCCACCTCTCCCTCGCTTATCTACAATAAAGAAGATGCTGAATGGGGGTCAGCCAAACGTTCAGCCCCAAAACAGGTAGTAGCAGCGTTGGCTGGTGGCTGTAAGCTCGGAAAGCCTTTTCATTAAAATTAGCAAAACAAAAACGCATCCAACACCACCGGTTATCGGAAAGCAGAGGGGCGAAGAGGAAGGGGAATGCTTCCAAAGGTCGGCGGCCTGAACGAACCGTGGTGAACCCCTGACAAGAGGGTTTGCAGGGGGAGCAAACGGAGAACTCCTTTTTTGGGGGAACCGGACAGGAGCTCCGTTGTTAGGGGTAGCTTCGTTTCTAGCTGTGGAGGAGTGTGAGTGCAGCTCGCCTGCTTGACTTGGCTGGCCGGGTTGGCGAGAGGGCCGCTACGCTGTAGTATGATGGCGCCGCAGCTGGCGGATGCTGAAGAGGGAAGGCCGCCGTGGCCGCATTGCAGATGCGCAGAACAATGCAACGGCAGCAGTATCAGACGGCCGAAGAAAGAGAAGCAGCGTACGGCAGAACTATAGCACAGATCAAAACGACACAACGTGCACATCCACGAGCACCAAGAGCTCATTGCAAACACATAACGTAACTGGGCAGTTACTTCGGCTGGATGTTACATATATACTGCTAGATATGGATCTTCATGACTCCATAGCTGTCTTTGCCGCGGGACTTTGCTTTTCAAGCAGCTGATAACTCCACTTGCGTGATTCACGTACGTAATTGCACAAGCATAACCAACCTAAAACCCCATAGAAAGCTCTACACATTGTACGCAAGTGGATCTGCAACAATATACTTAGGGCACAACTACGCCACGATCGTTAGAATAGGCCAAAAAACTCCCAATAAATTAGCTGCCCTCAACGCAAGCTGAGTAAACAAGTACGCTGCGCCGGAAAACTATGCTTTTTTTAATAATCCGCAGCAAAAACAATTGTTTGTTTTAATTGTCAAGTGTGTAGCACATAAGAGACGTATAGTTTCCATTGAAGACTCGACAAGATCTTCACAATTTTTGGTTGCTATTGGTACATCCTGTGAGGAAGAAAACTGTAGTCAGTCGGTCCTGCTTCTATTGATAGCTTCGATGTTCCGACACGGTAAAATTTTAAATAGTTGCTGCATTTGAGTAGGCTGAAGGTGAACGATTAACAAATGTGCACACGAGTACGCTTCCTAAATGCTTGCCACTATTTTTTTTTGCAGTCTTTGCGATCAACGTTGTCGCGTGTCGCCCCCGCTGTTGTGTGTATGAGTATGTCTTTGCTGAACATAATGTGCTTGCTGATCATGACGACAACACTTAAGAACCGCTGTGTACTGTTAGATGTTGTCATTCAGTTGGCAGCAGCCTTGTCGTCCTATAGTAGCGCGCTGCCGATGGCGGAATTAGTTATGGCGATCATGGCGGCATGGAAGTAGTAGTGCGGCCTTACGTGAGCCACCCCTGAAACATGGCCTTTCGTTGACAGCTGCTGCTGCTGCTGCTGCTGCCCCGTCTTCAGTTGGGTCGTACGCCTGCCCGCCTGCTCGCCCGCCCGCTGGCTCGTCTGAGCACGAAGTGTTCGTCCATTAGCGTGATTAATCCCTCCCCTTTTACCACGCGCACGATCGACACACAGGGCCCATTCGGTGGTGAGGGCGGCCCTAATTGTCACAGGCCCCTCCTTCCTTCCTATACACAGACCTCAGGCTTCACTCACTGCTTCGCAAATCGCTGCACAACCGTATAGCGCTACGGCGAACACTGCAGAGTACGAGAAGCATTTCGAAGTTTCTTCGTTGCAGGAAGGCCCCTTCTACGGCGTTATCTCGGAGGCCTTGAGGGATTCAATGATTAAGCACAATGCTATAGAAAGTTCCGTGCTGGAATTAGGTTCACGGCCACAAACGAGCTGGCCGGCTGTGGCAAAAACTTGAGGCTTCCAAACTTAGGCTTCGTTAGAAGCATACCGCAGACGGGGACCTTACTAGTAGAGACTTGACTAGGACCTTCATTTGACCTGCGCCCGGGCCGAGACCCGAAAAAAAAAGCTGAAGGGCCAAAAGCAGCGAGGGGCGGGGCCTAAGCTATAACATTAAACGAGCGACCAAGGGAGTCCGACCGGTGATACCAGCAACGGTTGCAGTGATGGCAATGCGAGTCAGAGCGGCAATTGCTGACTGCGGCTGTCTGTGTACGGTAGTGGTGCAAAAGGAACTGTAGCATTAACGACGGAAAGCGTCGGGAGGCATGGCAAAAACGTGCTTAAGCCTAATCAATTCAACAAACCGTCAAAGCCATAATAATAAAAAATGTAATTTAAAGTAGAAACCCTTGGCAGTTGCTCTGCAACAGCATAAGATAGACATAAACAAGCAATGGTTTAATCAGGAAAATGAAAAATATTAAAAAAAGAAAATAATTTTAATGCTAATCGTACTTTCATTGCAATGCTAATCATATTGTGTCTACTACTCTTCATTCGCATTGTACTTTAAAATAGATCTAAACCCTGCGCGTTCAAATTCGAGGACGACAAACCAGGTGACAGGACGATACTAAGTTTTTTTTCAAGAGAACGAGAAGCCATAGAAAGAAACGTTATGGAGTTTTTGCGCGGGGTTAGCTGCAAATGCTTCTGTACATGAGAACGGAGGCCAAGGAGTAAGGGATTTCATTGTCGTCTGAATGCCAGCATCGGCACTCGTATTGCCAGGGCCATTCTGAACGCTTACCTTATGGCCTGCTTTTCACCTCGGCGTCCTCTTGCTGGTGCTTAGCTTTACGTCCTTTTTACTCTCTGGGTTGTCTCGTTGTTACGAATTGCTTTCTCGTCGCCTTGTTTGTAGGGGCCTGTTCTCCATGAGACAAGTAGGTGCTTATATAATAAGTTTCTTTTTTGTTCTCGCTTTTTTCCCGATTCGGTCCTGGATTCCTGACGCCGTAACGATGTAGGCCGTAGGTAGGCCCAACTCTATTGATTCTGCGAGGGTTGGCTGGCGGCATGTCGACTTTTCCTTCGATCAGTAATGCTCGCTTTTGGTAATACTACATCGCGTTCGGGTCTGGAGGTGACAGCAGACTTTTCGTCAGTACGGTGTTGGGCGGGTAGACATTTAATTACAATCGGAATCTGCATGCAGGCCAAAGCCGGCATCGCTGTAAGGGAGCCACAGTTAGGCGAAAACCGATAACGTGAAAGTACGCGTCACTGACTGACACTGAGTGAAAATAATGAGTCGATCTTCGATTTACACAGAAAAATAAGAAAATATAACGGTGCAAATCCAACAATCGATGGCAGTCGTCTGCAACTGAAGCCGGCTATCCTCTTCATCCAGGTAGGGTACTTGTATCTACATGTACACAAAGACAAGCAAGTTCTCCGCATATCTACTAATAACACTCATCGACTCCTTATGGTGATCTGCACCACACGAGGGTAAATATGACGTGCTAGCAACTATCTATTGTCCTATTCTCTTTTATTGGCTCATGTCAAATACAGAAATGTTTTAGCATAACTTACGGGGACCTGAAGATGTTTCAGTGTGATCAAAACAATGCTATAGGCCAGCGCATCGCATTGCTTTGGTTACGCATGGCAGTATTGTTTTTACGGACCGTTTGTTAAGGCATCAAACTGTATTATTGAATAGTATAATTGCGTTTCCCTAGTAAAAAAAAAAAACAGGTCTATTTTAGAAACGTCTGAAGTATTCTATGTTCAAGATTGTGCTTACATACCCTTCGTCACACGCTGTTGAATCCCTGTTGCTTTAATCAATATTTAGTATCAGTATTGAACGTAGGACTCGGGAATAGCAGCATACTGTCGATGATAATATCAGCCAAAAAAAAGTCTTAGATTCTTTCATTTTACGAAAGGATTTCGGATGCATAATGGATTATTTTAACTTATATTTGAGGGACGACCTGCGCTCCATTAATGTATGGGCTGGTCGTTCGAAATTTAAAACATCATTTAGGCTCAAAGTTAAGCCTGTAACGCGGATTCTGTTTCTCCTCCTAAGATTATCAGCTCAGACAACACATGCTATGCATCTAAAGACGTACTATACTTTAAACTCAGTAGCCATTATAAATTTGAATGAAAAAAAAGATAGTATAAAAAGGACATGCGAGCATTCGGGACATTTAAAAATATATTTTTCTTAGTAATTCCAATGATAATGGGACGAGATGCTTATAGTATACATAATAGAGAAAACGCTACAGCAAAATATGTTTATTTTGCTATAGCGTTTATTGAAGTGATTGAAATTAGCGCCTATCTAACATGCTGCGGCAAGTTTTTTTTTTTTTTTTTTTAAATAACTTCCATCTCGATAACGACTAAGAATAGAAGGACAAAAAGCTCTGCAACAGCTTCACACAGTCCCGTTTCTTTCATCTTTGTCATTTCAGTGTTTTAGTTATTATTTATATACTACTGTTAGTTATAATTAGTTAGCCCCTGGAGAGGTCACTATCAAGTGGTACGATCTATGGGCAATCTGGTAACTTACCTGAGTCGTGGTAGTATCCTCCAATACATGTATAATTATTTTGACATGTGAGTAATAAAGCGTTCTTTTGTATCTTTCATTTAAAATTTCCAAAGCGGGCAACCTATGTTTTTGCTTTACCCTATGTATTACTATCTACTGGGGTCACACTGGAATATATGCTGATGGTCTAATAACGATCAACGATATTCCGATCTCTGAATTTTTCTGTAATTTCGGAGTAACTGACTGTTTATCCTCTAAGCTAACAGTATCACATTCTTCTACCATACATTATCTCTAGCGACGGTATTTCCAAAAGTATCTTTTGAGCTCTATGTTGCGTGGGAATTACCATCGTCTTTCGACGTGGTCGCCAGCTGCGGGTCGTACTTTGTTGGCAATTAGGAGAGCGCTAGATATGGACGATAGCGGGAGCATGGACGAATAAACGAGAGTTCTGCAAATCACAACAAAATTGAATGGGTAATTCTGTCAACGTTGTCCTTCGTAGGTGAACTAGCAGTAGCAACAACAGGGAGAATGACTCATCCAAGAGGCCAAAGACTTACTGAGAAATAAAGATACTAACAACAGGTGAGGCTTTGTTTCAAACGATGGCAGTTACCTCTGTGAAGGCTCACGAAAGCCAATAACGAATTCGTTGCCGAAATCGTTTATCCGTTTCATCAGAAAAATATCGATGTGGTACTGTAGAAAATTTCGGCAGGGGCAGATTGCAGGACTAGCAGCTGCAATAGCAACAGTAGCGGCGTAGAGCGTGCCATCGCGTTTCCTATCGCTTACTATTACATATATATATGATGCCAGGTCGTAGAGTTTGCAACGGTCGTGCATTGGCCCCTTGTGATAAAGGTATTAAAGTGCAGTGGCAAGGGTAGCACGCTAGCAGCAGCCGCAACGTTGCGTTTTTTGGTACGCTTGATCGCTTCGAAGAGGATGCGGAAGGATTGAGGGGTTACAGGGTAAGGGTCGGGTGAATAGCCGAACATGCGCGGCCATCGCCCAAGGTAATGGTAATAGTAGTAGTAGGCTGGTTCAACTAGCGGCCGCCATATTGAATGTGAATGGCAGATCTGACCCGCCGCCTCCGGTTCATCTGCTAGACTACCGAATCGTGCTGTCTGCGCCACGCTCCACAGAAAAACGTAGTCTAGCCGTCTTCATTTTGGTAGACACGTGGGTCAAGCCGGCTCGCCCATCGTAACTTGGCGTTTGTATGAGTAAGCACGAACGCTAGAGCCTACCAGAGGGAGCAGGCTACTAACAGCAAGATAAATATAGCGATCGTTTGAATGCACCATGCCAGTGTTGGTGAGTGGGAGCTTGAAGACTGAGTCGTGCACGGATAGAGCAAGCAGTAGGGATGAGGGACGATAAAGCAGCGGAGGAAAGCAGCCTTGAACGCTCTTCAGCAGTTGGTGAGCGGAATGCGCCTTCGGGCCGCGCACGGAAAAGGCTGGAGTTGCATGATCAGCAACCTTCAGTCCGTCGCCTGCGTGGAAATCGGCGCGAAACCAGCTAAACGGGCCAAGATAGTTCGTGACAGTTAAGCGACTTTGAAAGAATCGACATTAACGCTGCCTGATCGGGATTCCGCCGTCTCCGATACTTAACCTTAGGTCATAACGTGTCACATATACTTAGTCGCATAATTGGCGCCGCTGCCGCCGATAGAGAATCCTGCAAGTAATACCAGTGCAGTCTCCAAGAACGACATTCTGTATCAACGTATTTTAAGAAACTTTCGTTTATCTGACAGTATATTATAAATGTCAATTCGGGCTAAATATTTCTTCAACGAAACTGGCTAAAAAAAATGATGAGCTAGTTGACCTTAAATAGGTGTGAGCGTCAGGACAAACAGATTATTGACAACTGTGACATCAGGTGCAACAGAAACAATGTTTAGTTAATATCGAAACAAGCTACAAGAACCATTTGAGAAGAGGTTATTTCAGCTACTGTATACATGTTCTATTTTTTTCCGCTGGCTAGCGTTAATAGGACGTCAGCAGTTTTCTAATTTCAGTTACATTGAAAAAGGGGAACAACGATATTAGGAAGCAACAGCGCAAGCTGACTATCGAGGCAGCACTTTATGCTGACGGTACTGGCTATTAGCCGTCGTTGAAAACAGCCAAGGCCACGTGCGCACCTTCTTTTGCAGATAGACAAAAGCTAGGTTTTGTCAAAGCAAGCTTCTGACCTCTCTTTCGTGATTTTAGAGAGCCTGTGTCCTATCGTAGGACTTCCCTAACAAAGCACGGGTTCTAATAGTTAGACAAATGTCGGCGTCAAGGCATAATGCTAGACTGCTTGAGATCTGCATATGGGGCGCGCCCGCACTGATTGACTTCTGCTACTGTTTTTTCTTGTAGTACAAAATATTTCAATCAGAAGCGTTGTCTGATATAAGCATATATAACAAGTTACTGAGCTCAGAAATAGACAATACAACAAAACTGCGGAAGATTTTAAATATCAATTATTTACAACATAGTAATGATATATGGAATAATCAAGAAATGGGTCTTAGGGTCTTTTGGTTTGGTATTTTTTTATGCAGTTAGGGCATGATAGTGGAAAGGTGCCTCGACAGCTCTTTTTCTTCTAAACCTCATCATATTTGGAGTCTATTCAAAATATAACAGATGGTAAAAATTGTTTCAATCGTCTTTAAATGGTGAATGGTATTTTATATTCTATAGGTATATCAAATTCCGGAAGAATGGGTCGCTTTATAACTATATCCATATTCGTTTTAGTATATGGTACAGCGTAGAGATCCTTATTCTCTTAATTTGCTACCTGTTACGGGATCGCTTTCAACTATAATACATTTTATCCCAGCTTGTAATCTACGAAAGTATGCATAGTCTAGACGACAATAAAAGACACGAATTCGAATATCGTCCCTATGCAAGCTTATATAACCAGATTATTTGCATACCGCGCTGCGGTAACCAAATTAGAAAATCCGATATTTATAGGGAGACTAGCCAAACACGTTACTGCTGGGTCACCTTTCCCCCTTGCAGAATAGTTAACCGCTAGCTTACAGTCGAAAGAGCTGCTCCGACGCCTTGCTGGGAATAAAAGTCGTGGGTAGCTGGGAACATCGACACAGTGATTAGGACGGTATCAATGTTTAAATTTCGCGCCAAACCTGATCTCCTGGAGCAAGAGTTCTTCAAGCCTAAAACAAATGAAAATCAGTAATGAGCTACATTTTATGGAATATGGATGTTGTCAGCAACGACTGGTCTCATTCTTTCCGGGTCGTTCACTTGTCCCATAACTGCTCCGCTGGCATGTTAACTTCGATATCCACTTTTGGATATTCCAAATCTTGGCAGAAGTTCAACAAGTGCCATGCCTGTCGACGCAGCCGACCACAGGCCATCCAAAGCGAGATCGTAAATGCAACCTTGTCCCTTAGAGGCGGATGTAACGCCAAGCGGCACCGACTCTGTCTATTAGAGTGTCTATCACTTTGAAGCCGTGTTCTTCCATAGATTAGCGAAGTACGCAGCGTCTACTAGCTCAGATTACGCCACAACGCTGAACCTATGCAAGGTTTCAATGTTCACATACTGAATGTAACGGCTTCAGGTCATGGAGGAGACTGTGGCTTCTCAAAAGAACTGCACCGAACTGATCTGCGCAATGTAGCGAGAATATAGAAGAGATAATCGAAACGGAATAAATATACACTGTAGTAGGCTGCGTGAATTGATTCCGATCCTCTTCTTAAAAATAATCTGAAAAATCCGTGCCTACCAAAATACAAACGTGCTATAGTTAGGCCAACGAATATGACACTGGGCCTCCACAGGACCGTTTTGCTTTTTTTTTTGTTTAGCCGTAATAGAAGCGCCGCGAAGATTCAGAGGTAGTAGTCACTGTATGGGGAAACGTCATCTAAAACCCATAGTCCCGCCGGACTGAGGTGTCGGTGGCTGTGATCTGACAAACCCGAAAGCCTGCCTCTCTCCTATGCGACGCTAGCCGTTTGCGCCTTGGAACCCCTCCTAGGCTATTCGCCGAACTTAGTATATGTTCAATGCGTTCCCTACGGATTTCGTCTTACCGGTGTCATCCTAGCTTAAGCTTAGTCTAGCCAAGCTAACAGCTAGCCTGCGACAAAACATAAAATACGTACAAGTCTCGCATAGCGGAGAGATAAGCAAACGAATAGCGCTACTAGCTCCTTTCTACATATAGGTATTGGCTAATCTCTACATTGGTTATTTGGGTTAGATGACACCTTTAGAATTATTATTTTTGTGCTTAACAAAAGGACTCTTTTATGGGTTAGATAGCGGAGACTCAGTATATTCTCTAGTAGTATTTTTAAAGTGGGGTCTACTGGGCTCTAATCAGTAGGCCTATAGTAGCCTTCAACATCTACGACGAAATGGGCCAACAGTTTTTCTGGCTGCGTCCCCAATACCCGGTTTGAAAATCGGTCAATTGAATGCAATTTATTTTCGTAGAATTTTGGTTTTTCGGCAACTTATCTATTCGTTCTGCCGGATTCGTGGACCTAATCGTTTTACGCTAATGTGAGCAACGCTGCACGTAGGTTATTCCGTCTGATATGCCCATTTTTTTTGCTTGCCCTTAGTGAACCTGTATCATTTGGGGTGTCAACTGAATTGACGAAACTCCGATGTAGAAGAGGGTATTCATCTTTATGACTGTCCCATCGCACCAGCACGCCGCTCTAACCGCTCCTCCTACAACAAGGTTGAGTTCAACAACTGCTGCAGAGGACGCTGATATCGCTGGATAGAAAACCTGGAGCAGCGATTAGAACAGGTGATAGAGAACGAACGAATGAGAAAAGGCTTGTCACTGTTGTTGTTGCGCAAAATACTACTTATCATCTTCATCCGATTCAGCAACCGCGTCGTACCCGATTTTTTTCGTGGACTATAGCCAGTACTTTATATACACCACCTAGGCCATCTCAGCTACCTTTGGTGGTTCCACTCAGTTTCTTCTGTCACCCCGTTTCCTTCCCAACCACGCCTTCAGATCTACGGAGCAGTCCGAGCATTCTGTATGACATATATAGACATACAAACGCCTACACGTACCCTCACATGTGTAATTCAGCCGCCAAAGCTACTGCTACCACCGTATGTGTGTATCGGTGGGCACACTTCACGTCGCTCCTCTTCACCCCCCGCCCCCGTCCTACACGGCCCTTACTGTCTGTCCTCGAAGCAGCTGAATAGTCGCTTATAGTGAAGTTCGGCTGCCGTCCTATCTATCGCCCACTGCTGCACACTGTTGCTATATTTTGCCATACTTCGGAGCTCGCTATTGTTGCAACGGCAAGTGTTGCCGCCGCTGGCCTGTTGCAGCTGGGCCTTTCGGCCTGCTTATTCGTTTTCGCAAGATCGCTTGTCTGTGTGCATCTATGTAGATACTCGAATTTCGAGCATTTGCCTGAAGGCCAATGGGTGAAGCAGCTGCAGGCATCCTTTCGGCGTTGTTGGGAAAGACGACGGGCCAAACAATATGGGTAGGGTAGATGCTCGTCCTCTCTTCGGCATTGTTGTTGCTGCCTCTTGTAGTGCTGCTGTAGATGATGTGCCACCCTGTTGCATCATTGCCAATTCCGGACGTCATCGCATTCACAACAGATGCCCCTTTCTGTTGCCTTTAGGTTACTTGCATGGCCCCCTTGGTCTCGTTGAAAAAAAACGAGGCCGTAGTGCGCAGCCACGAAGAAGCTACATTATACAAATGTGTATTAGTGTGTTTGTTCGTTTGCGAGCGTGTGCTTGTACTATGTGCAGTAAAGATGACAGTGGCAGGAGTTTACGCGAGAGGCATTCTTTGGTCTGTGCAAACAAGCACTCAGCTTGAGAAGGGCTTGTGCCAGCTCCCGGGTCACAACAGTCACTTGGATATAAATTTATATTTAAATGAAATCGCTGTTATATTTAAAATATAAGCAAAAAAACAGGCGGTTTCCTTCATTCAAAAACACAAATCATAATAAATATACTGCCAATGAATTATAATATAATACGCCGAAAAATCACGTATAGTAGTTTTATGTACAATTTCTGCTAACCAAGTGATCGCTGCAATCTAAATATATTCTTTTTATTATGCCTCAGTATCGATTCATATATATATATATATATATATATATATATATGAATCGATACTGA